>NC_073728.1:22981484-23281484 GCF_023634155.1 Falco peregrinus
AAGAATAGGGATTTACAAGTATTGCATGCCAAACTCATGCTGACGTGGTTGTTCTTTCCATTAACTGAACTTAGAAACGTATTTATAGGGTTAGGTTGGTTATAGAATCACAGAATTGTGGAGGTTGGACAAGATCTTCCAAACCAACTGTAGCTCAGCTGCAGGTCCAGTTAGAGCAGACTGCTCCATGCCATGTCTGGTAAAGTTTTAATAACTCCAAGGATAGAGATACCACAGCCTGTCTGGACAGCATGTTCCAGTAACATTTTTTAATATCAATTCAGAGTTTCCCATGCTCAAACTTCTGCTAGTTGCTCTTATCCTACCAGTGTTCACCACTGGGAAGAGTCAGGCTCCATCTTCGTTACAGTCTTTCGTGTTATATTTGTAGGTAGCATGAAGATCCTCACACACACACGCTTTGGCATTCTCAAGGCTGAACAAAACCAATTCTTAGCCTCAACTTGTATCTTTAGGCTATAAATAAGACAGAGAAGCACTAGATAAATGCCAGAGAGATTTCATAGTTAAGATGTGATTTTATTATTAGGTAGAGGTAGGAAACCAATTGCTCTCTGTGAAAATAAAGCACTCACCTAGGGAAGGAGATGGTATTCATCTGTAGGACCTATTGTTGTTACTAAGAGGACTGGCAAAGACCTCTTTATTCAGATATTTTTCCACAGTCTTAATCTCTGTAGACTGAAGTGATAAAATTCAGGCTGCTTCAGAAACACACAGATACTAATTTTTTGTATTTGTGTCATTTTAAGTGATAACACCGGTAAAGTGGTAATACACGATGAACTGTGAGATGTAGTATAACAACTTTTAATTGCCTAAAATTTGATTAATATTCATTTGTGGGTTTGTGCTGGAAGTGGATCTACAGGCTCTAGCTCAATAAGTAATTGTAAAGGTAGTGTATTTAAGTGAAAAGAAATTGGTAGAATAAGGGGTGCAAGTTTTCCTTCTCACTGATCCAAAAGTTAAAGAAAGTACAGTTGTTATAGGTTGAGTTTTGATGAGTCATATTTCCTTCCTTGCTTAGAAATGGACATTTAAGTTCTCTGCTGTTTTATCTGTTTTCAGATTTGCTTTCTATGGTTCTGAATTGTTAAAATTCAGGAGATTCTGTGACTGTATTTACATTTCTGTGCAATGTATCATTTTAGCTAGTTTATTTGCCTAAGGAGGGGTGTGAAAACAGAGTGGATTTTGTTCAGCATATCATATGCTGATCAGCTGTGGCTGAGTGTGATACCCTCTAGTGACTTTTCTTAACATCTGTGCCTTCTCTTTTATTAAGGAATAAGGCCAGATTCACTTCTTGAAAATGTGTACTGCTCTTGGATCCATGTTAAAAGTATTGGCACCTGGCATTTAGATCAACAGCTGAACATTCAGAATTTTTGCCAGCTCTGAAGATGTTATGGAAGTAATAGGACTGCAATTTTTCTAACATTGTATAAGCACTGTTCTTAAATGGTAGAATTTTGGCATCACTAGATTTGATTTGTTTGGTTTAGAATCCTCCTGTCTTCATATATTCTTCATCCCATGGCTGTTTCTGACCATTTAGATACTACAATAGTTTTTTACCCCATGAAAATCAAAGCCTTTTGCCAGCTTGGAAGGTACATTGAGGATATTAGTTGAGGATAACAGAAGAGTAGTTTAGTTGGGATGAGAGGTTTTTTTCAGATCGCTGTTGCTTTTCCAGATCTCAATGCCTGGCTATCCTTATGGTGAAAAGTTTCTCTTTATATCCAGTCAGAACCTTGCTTGTTTCAAGTTATGCCCATTGCCAGTCATACTCCTGCCACACACCAGTGAGAAGAACCCGGCTCTGTCCCCTTGATAACTTCCTTGTAGTTGCCGGATGCTTTCTACCAACTCCCCCCACTGCCTTCCCTTCTCCAGGCTGAACAAGGGCAGGTCCCTCAGCCTCTCCTCACAGGGCAAATGTTCCAGCCCTCTCATGACCTTGGTGTCCCTCTGCTGAACTTGCTCCGCTTTATCAGTGTCTTTCTGGCATTGGGGAGGGCAGACCTGGGCACACAGTTCCAGGTACAGGCTAGGGGGTGCTGAGCGGAGGGGCACTGTCACTTCCCTCACTCCGCTCGCTGTGTTTCTGCTCGTGCAGCCCAGGGGGCTGTTGCCCTTCCTGGCTGCCAGGGCGCTGCTGGCTCACCTTCACCTTGCTGTCTGTCTGCCAAGGCTCCCGGGGCCTTTTTGCAGAGCTGCTGCCCGGTCAGCCAGCTCCCAGCCTGGATCGCTGCAAGGGGCTCTTCCTTCCCAGGCACCCAACTCTGCATTTGTCTTTGCTGAACTTTATGTGCCTCCTGTCAGCCCACCTCTCCAGCCTGCCTAGATGCCTCCGATTGGCATCTGCCCTCACTCTTATCAACTTCTTCCCATTTGTTATCATCCTTCTACCTGTATTATCTTTTTTTTTTCTTTTTTTTTTTTTTTGACAGCACAGTTGTTAATCATTAATAACAAAATACAATGCTTTATTTCTGAAGGCTGCCAGCTTAAAATGAAGAGAAAAATTCTGTGAAGTTGTTCATAGTACAGCAGCTGCTATGACATTGTCATTGGAACATTCATCTTCCTTGTAAATGCTTTCTTCATATTTTCAGTCACAGGATGTGCTAGTTAATGTAGCTTTGACTTCAAAACTATTGGCCAACCATCGTAAATAGGTCCATTTTAAATAAGATAGGTTTTAATTGTCTGATTACAATCTACTGAATAAGAGACGTCGTTTTAAGCTTTGTCCTCTCATTTATTGAACATGAGATTTTTGAAAGATACTCAGTGTTTGCTATGACTCAAGAAGAGAATATGCAATTGTTCTAGGATTTTCTTTTTACATTGTGTTTTTATTTTATTCTTTAATTATGCAACTTTATTTGCCAGTAAAGTTGTGCCAGTATTTGAACCCATTATTGGGAAAACATGAATGGGAGATTATGAATATTCAAACCAGGATAATGAACATAAGTTCATCGTCACAAAATAAAATGATACTCCTTCCATTTATGATCATGTTGCTTCCTATATTTTTTTTTTAGGTCATTTCTATCGCATAGGAGAAAATGATTATCTGCTTTGTGGCAATAGCTCAGATGCAGGGTAAGGTACACTAAAGATTACATACTACCTGTCTAAACAAAATGCAAAACATATCACTCTGAACTTAAAAAGCTATTTTATCCACCTAACTACACAGTCAATAACATGTGGTCGTGGTTCATGGTAAATAAACACTTGAATGAGTAAAAATGTTAAATGAGAAAAGACTTTGCTGTAAATTTCTTTTAAAGCCTTTTATGCAACCAGAAAATTCCATTTAAGCAAGTAGATATTGCATTATCAATGACTTAAGAACATACTTCTTTATTGTGGGTTTCATGCCATTTCTCGTCTCTAAAATAGGCAAGGGGCACTGAGACTTATGAGCAACTTTTGGAAGACATCTTCAGCGTTCTTCTGTCTCTGGATTGCATGCATGGCACTGTCTTGCTCTCTTTTTGTGACAACTCTTTGTAACCAAATCACATAATTCTATATTCTAATGATATATCAGTCCATCCTTTGATTTTGGTTGGTTATGTCTTTAAAACAGATATACTTAAATGGGTTTTTGTAAACATTTCATATATATGTAAGTAATTTAGATAATTTTATGTGTGTGTGTAAATATGCATCAAATATACACGCACATATATGAAAGGAAAACTTTATAGCGTTTTTCTAGAGTAGTTTTGGAGGCAAGAATCTCATTTACCCTTCAAGGATGTAATCATAACTGAAACTGATACGTACCGTTACAGGAAATAAAAGTATTATTACTATGATGGTTATTTGCTGTTGAGGAATTGGTAGAATTTGATTTGACTAGACCTAATTCAAAAACCTGAAGAAACCCAGAAATCTGGTATGCCAGCCCTGCTGTCAGCCCTACCTGACAAAATTCAGTATAAAATAAGTGTACTCACTTTCTTCTTCTTTTTTTGCATGGAATTATTCACCTTAGAGAATCTCTGTGTTAAGTAAATATATTGTTTTCATTGAAGAGTTATCTACAGAGGTAATACCAAACTGTTGGGCATAAATTTTATTTTGTTTATAATGGTGAAAGAAGGTATGAAGAAAAATTTTCATTTACTTGTTTGCTCTTTTCTGGCTTTTTTTAAAGAACACTTTTTCATTTCCTCACTGATTTTTAAAATGTAAACCCACAAATAGCAGCCCCTTTCACAGATTATTTCTAATGAACCTTCATTAGAAGGTCAAGGTACAATAATTTAAAAACAATTTTAGTGTTAAATGATTTTTAAATATGCATTGCTTTACTTTTCCTTTCTTTTTTTTTTTTTTTTTTCTCCTAGTAAATGTCCAGAAGAGTTTATCTGTGTGAAAGCTGGTAGAAACCCCAACTATGGATACACTAGTTTTGACACATTCAGTTGGGCTTTCTTGTCACTGTTTCGACTGATGACACAGGACTACTGGGAAAATCTTTATCGGCTAGTGAGTGTATAGTAAAAATTGTGGTTAGTGTCTTATCAGCCCCAAAGCAAACACAGAAAGGCCATTCATATTTATATTACATACCATTGCTATTAGGAATTGAAAATGAACAGTATTAAAGGATGCAAATTCAATTGCAGAATTAAGCAGACATGGACTTACTACAGAATCTCACATGATTTCTGAAAAGGCACATGAGTGTTTTTGATCCTTTATTTAATTTTTCCTGTGTATGTCTCATTTTGTGCCTTATTATAAGACCTTATTTTCAAAACCTTTAATCTTGAGTTTAAACTGTAACAATACTCTGTGACAGCAAAATCTGAATCTTAATTTCTGTACTTGGAATCCTATTTTTGATAACTAAGAATGCTTATCTTGATATAAATTACTTTTATTACCATAGCTTTTCATTATACGGTGTGATATAATATTTTAATTGTAATAAATATTATTTTTCAATTATTTAATCAATTATGCCATCTTTAATTCTTTGGTTATTTCAAGGGGAAAGCATTCTAATGCGTGGTGAGCATACTAAGCATCCAATCTGTGATGTGTGATTTACATTAATTACTCTGATTTCACATCCTTTTCAAGATTATTAGGCATTAAGAGGTTTGTCTCAAAGCAGCATGATCCTTAAACATTTTTTTACACATATGAATGCTCCCTTTAATTATGTAATTCAGAAAGCTTGTATGACCTTATTATGAAAGGAAGAGCAACTCAGTAATAGTTTTGCACTTTTCAAATTCAGTAAATGCTTATGAACTGCAGAACTGATGCATGTCTTCACCAGATGGATCATTTCTCTTTTTCTCCTATAGACACTACGAGCTGTTGGCAAAACATACATGATATTTTTTGTTCTGGTCATTTTTCTCGGTTCCTTCTATTTGATTAACTTGATTTTGGCCGTGGTTGCCATGGCCTATGAAGAACAAAATCAAGCAACTATGGTTGAAGCAGAACAGAGGGAGGCAGACTTGCAGCAGATGCTTGAGCAGCTGAAGAAGCAGCAAGAAGAAGCTCAGGTATTTTCTGACAAGAGTTTGAGCTTTAGTATATATTCTTTTGTGTGCTATTAATTCAAAACAAAGCAAATAATTAACATATTAAAACCTCCAACATTCTTTTAGCTACCTTACAAGTACTTGAGACAACTTCATGGATTTTCATTGCCTTTTAAGTGTCTAAAGTGTTAATGAATTTCTGAATTGAAAACAAAAGTACTTCCCAAATCAGAATAATAGTTTTAAAATTAATATATCTTATCTAGGGGTAGTATTTAGTAATCTGTCATGATAATTTTCCAAATGCTAAGCTTAGAAATAATTGCAGTACTGGTGAAATATTTTTCAAGCCTTGATTAGAGTTTAAAATATTTTTACACATAAATTTCTGACTAATTTTTGCTACTTGTGTTACCACCAGTGAATCAAAGTCTGGAAGTAGTATCCCAGAGTTTTTTCCTAAGAGCAGCTTCAGGAAGCTGTTACTTAAAATAACAGTTAAAATTAGTTTACTAAATTAACACTGAAGTATTAAGTCATACTTATATGAAGTATGACTGTGTGTAGCTTTTGTTTGCAATTGTTTAGACTCTAATAAAGTTATTAATCTTTATGTATTTTCTAATGAACTTTGTGGCTGTACACAATGCGGGCTGACTCCATGATATGGATGCAAATTAGAACTCCAAATTGGAAGTTTCATAACTGCCCTTTTATTTTAATTCATATTACAGAATGACATTTGAAGTTTTGCACAAATCCATCTAGGCCTTTGTCACACATGTAGAGGTAATTTGATACCAATCTTAGGGACAAGGACTATAGCTTTCTTTTAAAAATGGTGTAATTTTTAAAGCGTAGCATTAAATAATTGCTGTGGCAGGCAATAGCAGTGGCTGCAGCAGAGATGACCGAGTACAGCGGTGAAAGTGGGATTGATGGACCCTCAGATAGTTCTTCAGAAGCATCTAAGCTTAGCTCAAAAAGTGCCAAAGAAAGGAGAAATAGGAGGAAGAAAAGAAGGCAGAGAGAGCTTTCTGGAGAAGAGGATGACATGAAGGATGAAAAGCTTCCAAAATCTGAATCAGATGGCAGTATCAGAAAGAAAGGTTTCCGTTTTTCTTTCGATGGGAACAGACTTTCTTATGGGAAGCCGTTCACATCACCCCACCAGGTACTGTGAATATTAAGTATAATGTATCAGTGTAGAAGATGAAGGGTGTTGATATGTTTTAAGATAATGCATGATTAAATGGATCGTTAGAATTTCTAGAAGTCTTGATTTTTCTCTTTAATACAGAGATGGAAAAAAATGGGGCCTTACGCATGTTCATTTATTTCTCTCCAATAATTGTTTTAGGTATACTGTAAATCTACCTGTTCAGATGACTTTCATCTCTAGTGTACATGTCTCTAGTCTACATAAGGCACTGTATTAAAAATAATACTGACAGATTCCTGAGCAATATAAATTACTGCTATTTTTTTTTTTTTTCATACATAGACATGCATTTTGTATACTTGAAATCTTCAGCTGGTCATTTTGCTTATGTTTCCTTTGCAGTCTTTACTGAGTGTTCGTGGCTCCCTGTTCTCTCCCAGACGTAGTAGCAGAACAAGTCTTTTCAGTTTTAGAGGATATGGAAGAGAGGTAGGATCTGAAAATGACTTTGCTGATGATGAGCACAGTACCTTTGAGGATAATGGGAGCAGAAGAGGTTCTCTCTTTTTGCCGCACAGACTCGGTGAACGGCGCAGTAGTAACATTAGTCAGGCTAGTAGACCATCGAGAAGGCTGACACTGTTTCCAGTGAATGGGAAGATGCATAGCACTGTGGATTGCAATGGGGTGGTTTCCTTAGTGGATGGACCACCAGGATTACTGTCGCCTACTGGACAGCTTCTGCCAGAGGTGATAGTAGATAAACCAACAACTGATGACAACGTAAGTTTTAAATTACTCCAGGTTTTGTGACCTTTCTTTATTGCAGGAGACAGTGTTTTAATGGAATTAAATGCTTTGAAAATTGTTGAGAAGTTGTGAATGCTTTTGCCTGTCCTACTGTCATGAAATAGGTTTACCATGGCTCACTCAGAAGTGAGAGGCTGAAGCATGAAAGTGAAAGGGAACGAGGTAGCAGAAGATGAAAGGCAACAAAGTAGCATGGTTTTATATACCTGCAGAGCAAGGATATGCATGCATCTGTGTAGTGAATCAAATTAGAAATGTTCCATTGCTAAATCTGTTTTAGAACCCAAAATAGGATGCTCAGCTTTCAAAACGTTCTGCGTATTATGTTGTTTCGATTTTTTTCTTTATGGCTTTAGCCTTCCTTTAAATGTATTTCCTAATTTTCTGTCAGTAATCTGCTGGTTCCCCATTCATATAAATGGTGTCGTCCAAAGTAGTGTAGTCTTTAAGATTGTTGACATTTTAGAAGCTCTGAAAGCTTTTTTTTCTCCTGGGTCTCAGATATGATCTGAGTTTCTCATTGCCTAGGATCAGGGTATAATTTAAATTTTAAAAAAAGTACAGGCAAGTGAACCAGAAGGAGAAATGGGTGACTTTTTCCTTTTCCCTCAGTCTGCTTTAGGAATGGAGCAGAGGGGGATCCATAGCATTTTTTTTTTCCTAGAAACCTTCTTTTATTGAAACAAAAATTTTTACATGGGTCACAGCATCTGAAAGCACACCAATCACATTCCTTGTAGTTATAATTTTCTGTAGTTTTATTATACTTTCATTTTCATGCATTTATTTAATTTACTGAAAAAAAAGTCTGCCCATGCTGTTGATAATTGAGCTATGTTCAATGATACAACACAGCTGTCAATTTTTTTTTAATAAAAAACGTTTTTTAAAAATCCTTTTTTGGGGTCAGTTAAGTCAGACTTCTTTTGTTTCTTCAGGTGAAATTCATAAAATAAGTCCGAAATTATAGCTATTCAGTGTAAAAGATACCCTTTAAAATGATTTTGAATGGGTACAAAGATCAAGACTGACCTATAAAATTTACTTTCAGTAATTGTTATTGCAGAAAAATTCCTAGCATAAATCACTTATTGTAAGTGTCTTGTGACTGAAGTAGTTTAGAAATAATATATTGGTAGATGAAGCATGGAACTGGGTATTTTTCCGTTTCCAGTGCTGCAATAGTCTTGGTTTGTTTCCTTGGCTATGGCCTCCAAAATTTGTTTATGTCTAATGTGGAGTTAGTGGTACTTAACTGTAATGTGATGGTAATCTGGGACCTAAATATCAAAGTCTTTTTTTAGTATCTTATAAGTGTTAACAGTAAGTATAACGTGAAAATAGCCATTAAAAAATACTAGGCTTATGTTATATGTATAATGGAAAAAAGTCTGGTGTGAGAGCATTTAAATACAAAACTTCATATACTGTGGTTTCAATAAAGTTGAAAAGTCTTTCTGATACCTCTTTTGTGGTATTTCTAAAGATGAATTTAATTTACACACACACACTCTCTTTCTTTTCCTAGAGCACTACTACAGAAATAGAAATGAAAAAGAGGCGTACAAGTTCATACCAAATACCGGTGGAGCTGCTGGAGGATCCCAATTTAAGGCAGAGAGCCATGAGTATAGCTGGCATTATCACAAATACAATGGAAGGTGTGTTATAACTGCAGATGCATGAACTTCCTTGACATAGTCTTATACTTGTTTCAAGGTATTATATCACAGTGCAAATACAGAAGCCAAAAAATGTGAAGCCATTAAAAATACATAAACTGAATGGCAAAATGCATGTACATAGTGAAAAAAGAAACGAAGGAATCTGATAAGCAGGCTAAGCTAACAAACACATTCTAATTAAAACAGATCATGTGTATGTGTTTTATACTAGTTGTTCATGTTTAGCAATACAGTTATTGGAAAAATGCCTTGTGATAAATTTTCCACTAACTGTACTGTAAAAATGTTACAGAAAATTAAAGGCCAGGCCTTAATTAACAAGGAGAAGGAAATTTGTAGTAGGATTATTTGGAACAGTGAATGTATTACTAGTGAAATTCTTGAAGAAGCTTGAGTAGTTTTCAAATACTTAATCATGGTGAAATTAATCTTATTCTTTCCAAAAATAAATAAATACACATTTGAGAGGACTGTGAAGTTGGAAGTTTTACTGTGAAAACTATCCCTAAATGTAAGCGTAAACAGGTGGTTTGTGTTTTTAAAAAAAGATCATATGATATTAAAAATAGACAACTTTTTCAATTATTAATTCAAAACTCTTGAGGTTTTTCTACTCGTTTTCTAAAAACTTTTCAGTCAGCAGTAATAGGTTAAGTCCCTGGAAATCTGAGGAGGTTCCTCCAAACATCCTTAATGGTTCTGTGAATAAAAATTAAAATGTAAAAATAAAAGGTATACAAAAAATTGTCTTCACTTTCTCCAAAAGTTGTTCACTATACATTTCTTTTTTTCCCAGAACTTGAAGAATCCAGACAAAAATGTCCACCTTGCTGGTATAAGTTTGCCCACACTTTCTTAATTTGGGATTGTTGGGAGCCCTGGTTAAAAGTAAAGAATGTAGTTGGACTTATAGTAATGGATCCGCTTGTTGATCTGGCTATCACTGTTTGCATAATTTTAAACACGCTGTTTATGGCCATGGAACATCATCCAATGACTGATGATTTCTCTAATGTACTTAAAATAGGAAATCTGGTAAGTCCCTCAAACTATATTATTTGATACAGTTGGAACTTGATTTCTCTTGGAAATAAATTACTTCTATTATTTTTGTTACGGTCTCATAAAAGAAATGTTGAAGTTTTAGTTATACCAAAAATAGTCTAAAAATATCATTTGAGATATGTTGTATATCAGAGTTCGATTTCTGTATTAAAATTTCTGCAAATAAAGTTTTCAACAACCAGTGTTTGAATGACATGAAACCAAAAGAACTCTGATTTGTTTTTGTTTGGTATTGCAAAAAAAAAAAAAGGAGCCAAATTTGATCCTTTTTTCCGTAATTACCATTGATAGCACAAGAAGAGCTGAGTGGTATTTTGGATTATTATTTTGCACTGTTATTTTTTTGTGTTACTTTTGTATTTCCATGGCTTTGATTGGTCCATAACCATTTGGAAGGCGAAAGAATGTGTGACTCGTTCCAAATGTGTCTGTTGCTATGGTTGGGTTTTGTTGCCTAGTGGATGTAGTCTGTAGGTTTTGTTTGGGATGGTTTTGTTTGTTTTAAAATGGCAATAACATAAATAGTGTTATCTGCTGTACTGCTTAACCTGTGCTTATAGTAAGTGGTAATTATGGTGATTATGATGTTGGAAAAGAATAAAATAATTCAGTTATTAGGACATATGAAATTCTAATATGTTGGGAGCATATTCAGGTTCAATTCCAGAGTTGTTATTTTTGTAGACAATACAGACATAGTTCAATGTTTTCACCTTAATCTGGAGTCAGAGATTATTATCTATGGAAGATAACCATGTCATGTTGCTGTTTAAAATAGATCCAGGATGTATTTGAGGAGAAAGACAGGGAAGACAAA
Source organism: Falco peregrinus (assembly GCF_023634155.1). Taxonomy (NCBI): domain Eukaryota; kingdom Metazoa; phylum Chordata; class Aves; order Falconiformes; family Falconidae; genus Falco; species Falco peregrinus. The sequence goes on from NC_073728.1 coordinate 22,992,582, forward strand.
TAGGTGAGGATCAATAGCTGTTGCAGAGGGTTGTCTTGTGATGATGCCCGCATGTTTTACCCAGGAAACACAACCATTTTTTCCTTTCATAGGTAATGAAGTAGCTTAATGTAAATCTAATTTTGAGCTGTGTGAGTGTAGGTGTTGCTTCATGCCAATAAGAATTTGTTTACTCTGTCAGCTAAAATGCCACCATAATACAAGTGTAGTTTCAGCAGTTGATTTTCTTGCTTTTTGAACTGTTCAGCACTATTTTGTAATGACACTCAAATGCCTGTTTTTGGGGGTTTTTTTAAGTTTGTTCATCTTTCTAGTAAAATATGATAATTTATGCAGTTCTCTAGATACTAGTGGTCACACACCTACAAGTAAATACAGTGAATTTATTTCAAAGGCATTGCTTGCCTTCTGCTTCAGAAATCATCAGAGGCATTCAAAGGCAGAAAGTTTTACTTCAAACACAAGCCTCAGCATAATTAGCCTTTTTTTGGCAGCTAGAGAGAGAAGATATGCTTACTGTATCTGTGAGTTCTCACAAAAACTTCATTTAATAGTGCATCACTCTCCAATTTATGACCAGTTCCTTTTTTTTCCACATACCTTTGTTAAAGCAGCTTTCGTTGTGGCAAGAGCAACTGTTATCTTGCTGAGAGATGGATGGCAGATATCAGGAGAAAACAGGAGGACTGTGAGGAATGTATAATGTGTAAATACTAAATGTATCTTGGGTTTAGCTAAAATTAACAGAGTTCTGCTGCAGCTCATTTTGATGGTGCCACTTCCCTTCTCCGTGAAGTTCAGGTTGTGATAAGTTTCCTTACTGATACTCCACTGTGAGAGGGTTGTTACTTCTTACTGAAGTTGTTCTCTATCTGTTGGTTCAACTCATCTGCAAACTAACAATAAACGTTCTTTCTTCAGGTTTTTACTGGAATTTTTGCAGCAGAAATGGTTCTCAAGATAATTGCCATGCATCCTTTTTATTATTTCCAAGTTGGCTGGAATATTTTTGATAGTTTCATAGTTACCCTTAGTATGGTGGAGCTTTTTCTGTCAAATGTGGATGGATTATCTGTTCTCCGATCATTTCGATTGGTAAATAAATTAGTTATAATAATATATCTACATTAATTAATGCTTTATTATATTATTTGTATTTAAACTGTACTCATAATCCACTTCAGTAATATGTATATTTTTGGCAAAGTGTCACAGGATATTTCTGCAGGTGCATTTTACGAAATTATTTATGTTATCAATGAATAGTGGTGTGCCATTTTATGATTCAGAAGCAACTAAGTATTTTTTCAAGGGAGAGATGTAATTTTATTGTAATTGTTTTAATGTGGATGAGGAAAGCACAATTAAATGTAGAATTTATTTAGTACATATTCAGAGATATAAATAAACCATTTGTAGTCTTCTGTCTACTTCCATATCTGGAAATCTCAAAAAGGCTAGAAGTGTTGTTTTAAAACAATAGGAATTATAAAAATAATATTTTTTTAATTTTGAAAAAAAGATTTATTGCCCCCCCTTGGCAAAAAATAGATGTGTTATATTATTAGAAAAATATATTTATTTTAAAATTGAGAAATTAACTATTTGACATTCTTTCCCTGTCATCTCTTTGCATTTTGCATTTCCATTTTGCTTTTATCTGAAACCAAAAAATATTTAATACCTTTATTCTTTTGAGTGGGTTATCAGTAAGAAAGAATATGTGTTACACTTTCTCCTCCTCATAAGTTGAAATGTTTTACTTTGTCTTGTGTTAGGCTTTTATTTTCAGACTGTGAGTCTCTCTGATCCTTTTACATTTTTGGAGGCAATATTCCTTTGGAAGACCCCATTCTTCAAGGATTTCAGAATCCTTTATTTTCCTTCAGTAGAATTCTGTTGAGCTTTTTTTTTAAAAAAAAATAATAATAATTTCTGCACATAATATTTGAGATGTATGCCATGTTCAGAATCGACTATCTGAACAAATGCAACCAAGCTTTAGAAGTGTGGATTTTATTAAACTCTCTGTTTCTGTGTAAGTTTTATGGTTGATGGAATCCTGTTGAAATTTCTTGGGTTTTTTTAATTGCTGAGAGTCAATAGTTCATAATCTGTCATTTATTTCTATAGTGGTTTTGTAACTACTGCAAATAATATCTCTCTGTATTTTTGTTTTTCAGTTGCGAGTCCTTAAATTGGCAAAATCTTGGCCAACTCTAAATATGCTGATAAAAATTATTGGCAACTCAGTGGGGGCTCTGGGGAATCTGACCCTGGTGCTGGCCATCATTGTGTTCATTTTCGCTGTGGTTGGGATGCAGCTGTTTGGGAAAAGCTACAAGGAATGTGTCTGCAAGATCTCCAGTGACTGTAAACTTCCACGCTGGCACATGAATGATTTTTTCCACTCTTTCTTGATCGTATTCAGAGTGCTGTGTGGAGAATGGATAGAAACAATGTGGGACTGCATGCAGGTTGCAGGCCAACCCATGTGCCTTACTGTCTTCATGATGGTCATGGTGATTGGAAACCTTGTGGTATGTACCCCAAGTAGTCTGATAATACATCTAAAGAAAGAATGATAAAAGAACCAGTAATTAAGTTTTTTAAGCATTATTAAATGTGTTATTTAAATATGTTTTTTATTATTTTGAATTTGTTACAAGTATGGGCTCTGAAGCAGAGTTTTCTGTTTGTTAGATTTCTGATCCTATATAGTATCCTCAACTTGGGGGATGGGCCCCCTCAGGGGTCTGGTTTGCAATTCAGAGGATATGTATGGGTGAGAGAGAGAAGCATCCTGTGTTCTAGAGAGAGCGAGAAGAGCAAAGGCGCCCCAAGTGTTATGCTCCCAGGATGGGAGTTTGCTGTCTGCAGAAGATGACATAGCAGAGCTTTTTCTCTCTAACTTATTGAGGCATCACTTCAAATCACACATAGCCAGGTTGTTTGTTGTGGGTTTTTTTTTTTACTTTTTCTGCTCTCTCCTGTGTATAAGACTGCTTTAACATTCTTAGACTCTAAAATTTAAGTCATTTTGAGCCCTGCTGGCTGCACAGCCAACATTTTTGCATAAGTGGGGTAAGGAAACTCAAATTGGAAGGCAGCAGTTCTGCAGAAAAAAATTCAAGTACTTAATGTTGTCTTTCACCTCTTCACCTTTTTGCTTCCTATTTCTTAAGTGCTTTTTAAAGACACTTTTAAAAGGTCTGTATTATATCTTATTTTCCTCTTTCAGAGGAAAGCATCAGATCTGTACCAGTTTGTACATTACCGCGTATAAATTTGACTTCTAAAATATGTATTATATTAACTCACTAGTATTTGAGGCCTTCATTGCTCTGCCTTTTGCTCTGCTTGTCTCGTTGCCTACTGAGTCTTCCTCTGTTCTTCTACATCTTTTCTTTAGGCAACTGTCAGTAGCAAAAGAGATTTTAAATTAGCTATCCTGGAGGCATTCTTTAGGAATAAAATTTCTAACAACAGGAATAAGCTAGTTATCTTTAAACCAGTCGCACTTACTACTAGTAGCAGAGCTACTTGCTTCAGGTTTTTCTGCAGATCTATTTTTCTTATAATAAAGAGAACTGTGAAATTGGTTGACCAAACAAAACACCTTCCTTAAATACTTTTCTAAACCAGAAGATAGAACTTTGTGGAATGAAGTATCCATGTCTGACTTTTTCCACAATATTTACTGTATTCTGATTTTATGCCATAGCTCAAGTAGAATTTCTTACATGAACAGACAGGCCTGGCTGCATGTTCAGGGCTCCAGTTGTCTTTCTGTGTTCTCAACACATAGTTTTAACCTGTTGTCTTCAAAGCTGCGTGGAAGAGCTGATCGGAAGGCTTTAAGAGCTGGTACTCTGCTTCTTTGGCTATCCTAGTACCATTTTTGCTTCTAGTAAATTCTGGGCTTGTATAACTGGTATCTATTCTATGTTTTGTCTTGCCGTGGGAAGAGGATGATTTGAGGGTTAGGAGGCAGTGTGTACTTCGCAGTTTTAAAGTTGCATACAGCAAAATACCTGTGTGAGTTTGGATCAGTGTTTAAGAAAGCTGTTTTCTGCACAGATCAGTAATTTCTTCTGTTGCAGAGTGCTTCGCTGTGCCAGAGAAGTACAGTTTCTGGAGCTGTTCAGTCATTCATTCAAAGAATCATTCATTTCTGACCTTCTACAAACATGAGCAGAAAAAGAATGTACAAGTGTCTTCATAGACATACAGCAATGCAAAACTAGAAAAAAAACCCCCTGCATTGGGGTATGGAGCAGGTGTTGTGCTTAAATTGCATTTACTTTTTATTTACTGTGTAATTCCAAGAATCATACCCAGCAAAGGAGAACATGAAGCCTAAGTTCATAATGGGGCACAGAAGCATGTGAATGAAAAATTGAGAAAATTCAGCTCTGTTGTCTTTTGGGTTTTTTTAGGTATTGAACCTTTTTCTGGCTTTGCTGCTGAGTTCATTTAGTTCAGACAGCCTTTCATGTACAGATGATGACAATGAAATGAACAACTTACAGATTGCTGTTGCAAGAATTCAGAAGGGAATAGATTATGTGAAGAAAAAAGCGGGTGAATGTGTTCAGAAGTCTTGCTGGAGGAAACAAGCTGTTGTAAATCAAAGACCAGTAACAGATCAGCTGAATGATGAGAGAGACCATTGCATTTCCAACTGTACCATCGCTGAAATAAGGATAGATAAGAATTACCACAAAAATGAAAATGGAATGGCCACTGTTGTAGGTGACAGTGATTATACATCATTCATAAACAACCCAAGCCTTACTGTCACCGTACCAATAGCTGCTGGAGAATCTGATTTTGAACATCTAAATACAGAAGAGTTTAGCAGTGACTCAGATTTGGAGGAAAGCAAGGAGGTAAAATTTAAATATTTTATATTATTTATTAATGAATTACACAAATTGTAGTATTTCATAGTATGGCTCTTCCTGCTTAAAAATAGAAAGCAATTGTGATTTGAGATTGTTGGACTATACTGAGTGAATAAACTGAAGTGGGAAAGTGGAGCTAAAGAGAGTGGGAAATCCAAGCAGAACTGTATAAACGTAAATGAATGCATTTATAAAGGGGTTTTGAAAAAGAAGTTCTTCCAAATTTTTAGTTGGATAGACAAAATAGTATGTAGGTAAAGGATAAACAGACAAAAGACTTGTGTATATATATATATACACACACATATATAATCATAATATTTCCATGAAGTAAGGATGAAAGTAAACTATTTTAAAATATTAGAGGAGATAGTAATAAACAATAATAATACCATTTGCATCTGATTTTTTAAAGCTCACTGAATTCTACAGAAATCAGCATTACTTGTGCTGGTGCTAACTCAGGCTAATGAGAGCAATAACAACATTTTTTTTTTTTAATTCTGAAGTTAAAGTGATGGGGGAAAGCCAAGGGAGCATCAGTATTTTAAGGTGACTATGTCAAGTAAAAATGATGAGAAAAAATAAATTACTGAACAAAAAAAAATAATTTCTTGCTTGTTTGTGGAAACTTTGAACCAGTCACTTCAAAGGCAACTGCCTGACCATAAACTGGGTCAGACTTAGGAAAGTAGTCACTTGTCAGCAGCTGCAGACTGAGGGGGGGAAAGCAAAATCATGGATTTCAGCAGGATCCTGAGAGAAACTGAAAATTCAGTTTGCTGTCCTGTGGCTCCAGTTCAGACTGTGTCTGATATCAACTCCCCTGGCACCTGAAGACAGAAGGACATTAATGGACTTTCAGTACTTTTGCAAACAGCCATACTCCAACTTGGATTGCTTTGTCTGGATTGGTTTGCTTTCTTTTGATTTTTTTTTTAATTTATTTATTTGATTGATTGATTGTGAGCTTTTTAGGCTCTTGGCTGTTTTGTTTTGAATAGAAATGAATTTTCTCATATTCTTTCAAAATTTTAGAAAAAAGTTTGTTCTAGCAAAGCGCAATTAAATTAAACTTAAATTTGAAAGGTGTATTAAGGTGACTCTTTAGGTATTTCTTTTACTGTAGTGCACTGTCTTCAGTGGTATTACACTCATTTTTTATTTCAGCAGCTCGTTTCCTGACACTGGAATTCCTCCATCTAGTTTTTGGAGGTTCTGTTACTCCTTATATTATGTTGACCTCTTGGTTGAGAAACCTTAGATTACCAAGAGGCCTCTTAAAAGCAAAGCAGACAACATTCATAACTTTAAAGGATTAACTGCTCTTTGTAAGTCATCTATAATGTCTGCTGAATAACTGCTACATCTTTTATGTATTATTAAATGGAATAAAGGATACTAGCCTTCTTAATATGTTTTGTGGAAGGAATATCTGATGGATCCAGGTAATTTACTCTTGCTGTCTCTGTTAACTGTACTAAATCTAACCCTTCCCTGGAAATTTATATTTAAGAATTGGGTAACAAAATCTATTTTTTCTCACCTCTGATAATCAAGATTAAACATAAGCCTATCGTTCCACTCAAATTTGGAAAAGTGGCTAAGGATTGGCATACTTGAAAGATGACCACAGGAGACACATAAATTAACAATAAAAAAATCATTTCATGTACACTAGTTCATACTCAGTAAAGAAATTGTCTTTCCTTCTGTAGATTATTTCAGCTCTTTCTGTCAAACTTCCCTTTAAATGGGAGCAGTTTGTATTGGAGTTAGCTACATCATTTGATGAGCCTTTGAGAAATCATTGTTGAGAAGTGAGATTAGGTTGGTATCAGAAGATTAATAAAAGATAGATGTGAAATACTTGAGGAAACTACAGGTTTATTGCTAGGCATGGGTTTACGTTTTTATGTTGCTGTATACCTGTTACAATCCATAATGCACCATAAACTGTTTGAAACTTTTTTTTAAGTCATGCAGTTAAAAAAGCTAATGATGCTGGGAGAAATTGCTTACCCAGAAATTTTCACGTTTGACATGGTATGATTGATTTTTTTTTGTTGTTGTTTTGTATTGCCTGCAGCTTGTTTCTGGAAGTGTATCCTAGATACATATTTAGCAACTAGTGAAAACCAGGAAAAACCTTGAAAATTTAACACAAGAAAAAAAGTATTTCTGTTATTTTAAAGATCTAATTGCTGACATTCAAAGGATGCTTAAAGATGTAATATGCATAATGTGGGTGTATCTGTCTGTCTTTTTGGTTTGTTGTTTTTTGTTGGTTTTTTTTTTTTTGGTTGGGGGAAGGAGTTTTGTTGTTTTGTTTTGGTTGGGGTTGTTTGGTTTGGTGTTTTTTTTTATGTTACTCCCAAGTCCAATATACATCTGTGAGCTTCAGATATTCTACTAATTTTTCCCTCTTTCAGCGTGTCTTTGGATATGCTTAAAGCTCTAATCAACAGCTTTGAATGTTATGTTTTTCAAATATGTGATGTATCTAAAAAACACATTTTAAAATAAGTAGGAATCCATGCTTAAGCTGTTTCCAGAACTCAAACACCTAAAGGGTACCGTGTTGTAACTTCATTACGTACCATTCTTCTCACAGGAGTAAAATCAAGCTGGATCAGTCAAGAATGCAGATCTGGTGCTTTTTAACCAGGCAGAGCAACGTGTCAGCATGTTTACACAGGTTACCTAAACAAATCATACATATATGATCACTTTTGAGATTGATTAGCCTGCATGCTACTCAGCTACAATGTATTTTATCCCCATCCATTGCAATGTAGTGGAAACATGCACAGCCGCTCTGTAAGTTGAGTCCCATGACTCATGTCACAGCATGGTTGAGAGCAACTCCAACATGTTCCTCTCTCCTTGTTACGTCTTTGATATTTTCTGTACTACTTTTGTGGCATAACCTGCATGCTTTCTAGGTTTTTATTATCGGTAACTGAATTATTAAGCATCAAGACTGTCCAAGCTTAAAAGAGGTTAACAGCCTTTGATTTTATGAAAATGGAAAGGTAATCTTCACTTGACTTTCTCTGTTCATCTGTTGAACCATGGTTTTAGCTGTCATGTAGTTATGAACATTTTCTAATCATGTTCATTTGACCAATGCCTTTGTAATAGTACATATATACAATTACTTGTATGCTAAAATGTTTATACCTTTTGATAAAAATTGTTTCATGTTTGTTCACAATGTTTTTATAATTTACATTCCAATTTTCTCATATAAAAGAAGCTAAAATATAGGATGAAAGATACACTCCTGGGAAAAACCAAATACTATCTTTTTTTATGCATGTTCCTTTGACTATGGATGTAATATAGTTATATTCTACTCATGAAGTTTGTGTATGTCTGTGAGACTGGAGTTAGGAAATAATTTGTATCAATTTTTCTCTTCATCATCAATAATTTTTTCTTTGTAAACTTAATCCACTTGCTTTTTTTTTTTTTTTGAGAAAGACATAAAACATAATTTCAAGCAAAAATTCTATGTAGGGAGTCTAAATAAATTGGGGTGTTTTAAAGCTATATAAATAAAGTAGTTCAAGCAAGAAAGAAATATGGAAATCAGGAAAATCTAGGATAAGGCTAAAATTAAGGCAATTGTTAAAAAAGACAAAATGGGAAGTACCTCCCAACCCTCTAAGCTCAGGAACTCCAAAACTGTAAAACAAACCTTAGTTGTACCAAGCTACATGTTTCTTATTCCTGATGATCTCTTCTGAATAGTTGGGCAGTTCTGGTCCTTGCCATTTAGGGGTCATTGAGGTATTCCTTTTCCAAATACAAACTTTGTTCATGTGGTTTCGTTGTGGAATCCGGCATTATCTTTCATGTATGCTTTTGTACTGTATTATGTATTGGAAATATTTCAGGTCTCACTTTTGTGCCCAGGGGGCCTGTAAGCTATTCAGAAAGATGGAATGGAAAAATATCTTTTGGAATGGAAAAACATCTTTCTAAGGATTTTTCCAAAACATTTTAGAAAAGGCACTAAAGTAGGGGAGATAAGAATGCATAGTATCCCATCCTACTGCTGCTAAGTACAGGGGATAGTTCTGATTTGGTGGATATTGTTTATTTGACACTGCTTCTGCTTCAAGCTTCTGCTGTTTTGAAGCTGGACAGGTGTAGAACAGCATGCAAAATAGTAAACCAGTGGCTTGTAATCATTTGACTGGAAAATACTTGAATGTTTTTCATTTGGATGTCACATTCTATTACTGTAACCTTCCTTGCATATTAAGATGATGCTTTTTTTTCTTTTATAAATATGCATGCCTGTTTGTTGGTGGGTTTTGGTTGGTTTTTTGTTTTGTTTTGTTTGGTTTTTTGGGTTTTTTCCTAAGATATGTAGAGTAGAAGGGGTAGGTTTTGGTTTTAGTTTGGTGACAAAACCTGAGTATTTTCTATGGACAATACTTTGGGTTTCTTTAAAAGGTAAAGAATTTGCAAGCTTTATTTATAGACGTGCTTCTTTCAGAAAAAGATAAATAAAACTATACCAATAAAAATTATTTTACCAACTGTGCTTATGCTTAAGAATACTGTATTCAGTGATAAGTGAAGCTATGTAGTAAAGATGCTTACAAGAAATGTGCTTTGTGTCCTTTTTGTTGTTTAATAGTTGAGACTAAATGGAAAAATGAGATTGTTTTTATTGAAGAAGTATTTCCTGCGGAAAATAGATCTGACTAAGCAGGAAAATAGTCAATTGATGGTATATAAGTGGCATAACACAGATTTCTGTTGCATTTCCATGTAGTAATGTTTTTGGATCCTCTTTTCTAAGAGGTTCCTGAGCATACTCTCCAATGTAGTTATCAACAATCATTCTTCACATTTTACTGCAGTTCTTTACCTCCTTCTCCAGCAAAAACAGTCTACTTAAATGAGAGGGAGGGAGGGAGGGAGAGATCCTTAGTAAATGAGAAAATGTGAACGTAAGAATATGCAGCACTGTCATCCTATATGGGTTTGTTTGGGGTTTTTTGTTTGGTTTTTGGGTTTTTTTGTATTACACAAGACAATGTTTCCCTGTCATTGCTTGTATTAGCAGCTGTATTGGTGGTACATTTGTTCTTTGCTTTGCAGTTTGGGAAACATATCAGGTTTGCTTTGCTATTTGAATATCAAAATGTGAATGACTTACAACTTACATCACAAGAATAATCAGTGGCTTAATTATTAGCTCTTCTTACAGCGTTTTCTTTAAAGTCATTATCTGCAATTTTGCATACACTTCCATTTATTATTTTTAAGGTGATGCTCAGTAAAGATTGACTCTTTACTAATTACCTCAAGCAATCCTAAGTGGCTTCAGTGGGACAATTTGTAGTAGTAACATTATTCTTGCAAGTATTTGTGCTATCATACCTTGATTCCTTCAGGAAAGAAGAAAGATCGTGAGCTCCAAATTTTGACCTTATAACAGTATAGTGGCTGTAACGTGTTCAAAATCTCAATAGCCAACAGTGAAAAAGAAAAAAGGTAATATATTGACAGAACCTTTTCTAACAAAAATATTTTAGCTACTGATTGGTAAACGTCAAGGTTGCTAGTCAACTCTTGAGTACGTAAGTCGACATATTCAATTGAGTGCTTAGTGTATATGCAATGAGGCCACTTTGCCTTAGTTTGTTAAACACTGAACAGCAGCAAAGTGCACTGAAGTTGAAGGATGAGCATTTCTGTCTTTCCTAAAAGTCCTGTTTGTGGAGTGATTCGCAGAATCAGTTAGATCTCTGTGAACTTTGTACATAGACAAGAAACTAACTGAATTTTTAATTAGAACAGGAAAATATTCTATGCATATTGCTTTTTACTGTCTGGGGGTTTTTTGTGTTTTATACCATCATCTTAGTGAAAAATATGAGCTCCCTACATGAAAAAAAAATCCAATGTTTAATTAAATGTATAACTCTTCAAGCACAGGGTTATATGCCAGGCTGCCTGTCTTGTATCAAAATAGTTCATTAAGCATCTAATTGGATTTCTAGAGTCAAGAAAACTGCCTTTCTTAACCAAAACTAAAAAAAAAATCACTAATCTTTGATCCTTCTACTATGTATTAAATGAGACATATAACTTCATGTTCTAAACACATCGATTCTTTTCAGTTTATTTTCCTTTTAAGGTTGTTCATTTTTTAATGTTGTTAATTCATAAAAATCTGTATTCTTTCAGTTGTATTCATGTCATCTGTTCAAATGGTGTACTAAGTAGCTTGCAGTTCAAATGACCCAGGGTATTTCACATTGTTTTTAATTTTCATTAGCAGTATGACACACAACTTCCTTACTCTTCAAGCACATATATTTTTAAAATAAGTAATCTGATTTATAATTCAATTCATTATTTCAGTTTACCTGCCACTGCTGCACCATTTTGCAATATATATGCTATGTCATGGAATGATGAAAGTAGCAAATTAATAAAACAATGGAGGTATATAGTGCTGTCCTCAGGTTCAGTAGAAGTAGTGATAGGAAAAGATGTTTGCTGTGAATATTGATATTTTAAAATTAACTCTACTAAAAATGAAGAGGTGTTTACATAAAATATGAGCAATTTTGGGGTTGTATTTCAGATAATGAGTTTCTAAAGTAGCAGCAGATTAGGCAATATTTTTTATTAAAATATTTTTTATTAAAAGTAAATGCAGAACACTGGGTTACTTTTTTTTTTATTAAATTGTCTCTGTCTTCTTTCACAAATGTAAAAAAAAATAAATTGTTTGATACCCAAAACAATTTTGTCCTTTCACATTTCACAACTGAGATGTAAATATGGCTTGATTGGATAGTGCCTGTAACTTGTTTGGTTTTATATTTTAGATGTCTCTTAATCATGCAAGTTTAGCTAAATTAATGAACGTGGTGTTAATTCCATGAAACTGAGACTGTTTTACAAAGTGTGCTTACATCATTCCCTACAGACATTTTTTTGTGTGAATTCATTACTGATGTTATCTACTTCTTGGTAATAACATTGTGAAATGTCGGAGAATGCTGTGACCAAAACTACTTTGACTTAGTTTGGTACTCATACTCAGATTAAATGTACAGGATGCCACATCTTCCTTTAAAATCTCCAGACTATGGGTTTTTGAAATACACATGCAGATTACAAAACTAAAAATTAATTGAGGCTTATTCTTTTTTTATTATTTTTTCATACTAACATGATTTATGTAACTTTAATTATGACAACAATTATTTTTTTTCTGGGTGTTAACTGTACAGGTATGCGTACCAGAGTAATGGGTAGTTTCACAATGCACAATGTAATACATATGTGCATTGGCAAAAAAAATGCAAATTAATGCCAGTTGAAATGTATTTATCGTACTTTTTCCTTTTTGAAACTTATCAGTATATATATATGGAAAAACAAAAGTTGTTCGTATGGTAGTGATAATTATGGGTTAAGACAGGGCAGGCTTAATTTATTTTATGGATATGTTGAGGGGAATGGTCAAATTCACATCTGAAGCAAGGTTCCATATTAAACCTGATTTTACTTTAGCGTTTTCCAGTCTAGATCATAAGAATGATCTTAAAAGGAAAAATAACTAAATTATATGTGGTCAAAGGTAACCAAATTTTATTATAATTATCATATTACCAGAAGTGGTTAGCTTTTACCATACTGATGTTTAAGATGCCGGCGAAAAAGAACTGATAATTCCTTTCCTTTATTTTTATATTATGAATAATGGGCACTGAATTAAAATCAGACCTTAAAAATATGCTACCTTTTCTCCCTTAGACAGTTTACCCTCACAGTTTACAATTTAAAAGTTTTTGCTGTCAGGATGTACTGTCTTCAGGTTGAGGAGAGTGCTGTAGTGAAAGTAGATACCAACATAGATCCTCTTAACAGATACAGTATGACTGATACTGGTTTAAAATGCAGCAAGAAAAATTATTTTCTTACTAGAAAATAATAATAGAAAACAAAATAAATAAAATATGTATCAGAAAATCTACTTGGTAGTAGTAAACTTTGATGGATGATAACACTGTATTACATTTAGACCAGAAATTCTAAAATTCCATGAAAGTTTACATGTAACGCCTTGTAATCTCTAGGTAGAAAGTAGATGATTTATACACATTTCAACAGCATTGTCTGCTATGTGTGGATGTTTGTGTGTATTTCTGGTGACAAATATTGTTGTTATTATTATTACTTGCACACAGTGTTGCATGCTTAAACATAATGAACATTCTAAAAGTTTAAATATTAGTAAAGAACAATTGTTATCAAATTTTATTTTCAGAAGCTAAATTTTTCCAGCTCATCTGAAGGAAGTACAGTTAATTTAGATCTCTTTGGAGAAGAAAAAGCTGAAACTGAACCAGAGAAAGCATCAGAGCTACAGCCATGCTTTACAGAAGGTGTGTTTTACAGAAGGTGTGGAAATAAGATTTGGGGTTGGTTTTTTGGTTTTCGATTGTTTGCAACCACAGTGGCAGTTCAAGGAAGCTATTTGCTACTGCAATCATGAATCCTAGTTTGTCAGATCTTATAATTAATTTTGTCTGTTGTAGATAGCTGTACTGAAGCCCATGGAGCCATTTATAATCTATATATAATCCATTTAGAATCTATAAACCGATTCTCAGCAATCAGTAATCCTGTTGATTTAAATGACATTTTCAGTAGTGAAATCTGAAAGACCAAAGACCAAATCCTACACCAGATTCACTCCACTGAGAAATTTAAACTAGAATCTTGATTACCTGTGGGCCCCTTCATAGCGCTAGGAAGAAATTCAGTGAATGATTTGGATCTTGGAAAGTTTGACTCACACAATAGAGTTGTTATCTTGACATGACACCATTAATGTGGGGAGGGAGTGCATAAATATAATGTAGGACGCACAGTTGAATGAGATCCTATGTTTTTATTAAGTAAAGAAGTGTTAACAGCATACTTGCATGCCCTTAGAAGTTTTGGTTTATTTTAGTTCTGTGTAGCTATAACCTTTAGGGGACTACTGAAATTTACTGAAACGTATTTCCTATCATTGTGGTATTACAAATTTTACTTTCCTTTCATGTCATGCTTAAAATCAAAACAAAATATGTTCCTGGATTAGCTCTCCTATCCTATTCATGCTTTCTGATTTACTGTTATGAAAAAACCTTTGACTTAGGCTGGGACTCTTGTCCTTTGAAATATTATTTCACTCATCTTTAAAAAAAACATAACTGTTTTGCAGTGTGAGGCTATATTGAATATATCAAACTCTTGATTTTTAAAAAAAAGTATATTTCTCAAATAATTTCACTTTATATTACAGTTCTTCCTTATTCTTATATCATGTGATGTCTATCCATCCTTGGGCATAAGATTAATTTTTTCAATAATGTAGGCATTTTGAGTAGGTGAAGGTAAGGTAAATCATGCTTTTCACAATGGTAGCTGTTTTATCTGAGCTGATGAAATACAGTGTAACTTACTTGTAAAATATGAACTTAATGACAGTCATAGGGAAAACTAAGCTGCTGCCTTTGGGAACCGTTAAAGTAATTTAAACTTGGTTATGTTTCTATGAGATAGATGATTTTTAAAGAAATACAGAGACTTCTGTTAAGCAGGTAGATACTGAGGTTCATTGAAAACTGTGCCTTGAGGCCCCGTGACAAGGTAAGGAGCCCTTCAAGGTGAGGCAGAATTCTGTGGGTGGTGGCCACAAATCTGTACCACATGGAAAAGCTCTCACAATCTGCAGTTAAATCGGTTGTTTATGTCATGACGGAGGTATCATCCCTTTCAAATCATCCCTTGAAGCAGAGGTCACTCCTTAGTAAAATAAAATAGAGTGTTTACATCTGTGATTTATTTGAACCTTACCTGAGAGACAACAGTACTTTTAAAAGAAGCTGCTGTACTCTTGATCTACCTCATGTGAAAGCTGCTATGTGTTTGTTTCTACTCCCTGACAGTTCTCATATGTTCTTTGTTTTATCTGTATGTAAATGAAAAATTACTTTTTTAAAAAGTGCTTATAAATTAAAATTAGCTTAATTAGATTACAATCTTTTATTATTATTATTATTATTCTAAGCTTTTTGTAGTGTTAGGGTAGTAGAAGAATTGTGTGCAGCAAGTTTTCATACACCCAAAGCATCAAATTGAGAAGGTAAGTGTGCTTTAAGTAGCTTGCAGTACTTTGAAGCATAAATTGAAGTAATTTGAACTCATGAAACAGAAGCTTGTTAAGAGTGATTTTGCTTTTTCAGGATAATGAAAATTCTACTGTATATCAGTTTGTCATTGTATTACTAGGCTGTATACGGAAATTTAAATGCTGTGAAGGTAGTATGGAAAGCACAAAAGGAAGAATCTGGTGGAACCTTCGAAAAACCTGCTACAAGATCGTTGAACACAACTGGTTTGAAACATTCATTGTCTTCATGATTCTTCTCAGCAGTGGTGCTCTTGTAAGTAGAGCTTGCACCCATAGAAACAGTACCCACAAAAAATGTTTTATCAAAGAGAGTATTGTAACATATCTGTGTTCATGCAGAAAAAAAATATAAAGTTGGCTTGAAAGAGAGCTACGTTGTGATTTAACCCCAGCTGGCAACAAAGTACCATGCAGCCGCTCACTCACTGCCCCCTCACCCAGAGATATGGGGAGGAGAATCGGAAGGGAATGGAAGACTCGAGGGTTGAGCTAAGAACAATTTAATAATTAAAATAAAATACTAACAATATTATTAATAAATAATAATAATGAAAAGGAGGGAGAAGGGAAGAGGAATTAAATCCGAAGGGAAGGAAGAAAAGAAAACAAGTGATGCGTAATACAGCTGCTCGCAAGTGGCTGACCAATGCCCAGCTGGTCCCCAAGAAATGGTCAGCAGGCCTTGGCCAACCACCTCCCCCCCACCCCCCTCCCGCCAGGTTTATATACTGAGCATGACGTCCCATGGTATGGAATATCTCTCTGGCTAGTTCAGGTCAGCTCTCCTGGCTGTGTCCCCTCCCAGTTTCTTGTGCCTCTCAACCTTTCTTCTGACAGGGCCTGAGAAACTGAAGATAACTCTATCCTCGCAAAAACCAGGACAGCCTGGATCTAAATTCCCAGAATATTTTGGACAGTGCATATAAAATAAGTCATTAAAATTCTGCTGTCAAATAACATTCTGCAGATTAATTTTTTATGACTACAAGATGATGTGTGTTTAAGGGTGTTTATGAAAAAGATTACACTAAAAATCTTATTTAAGAAATTATAAAAATTATACAAAATTATTTGTATGCAGTAAACTGGAGCAATTACTTTAATTTAAAATTGTCAAAAAAAAAAGTACAGATACTGAATTAATCATGTTCCCAGTTAATTTTTTGCTTTTAATTTAGATTCAGTATATCTAGACTGTTACATAGGAATCCTTTAATTCATTTATACTGTTCTTAGTGACAACTAGTCTTTCACACAGCTACTAAGTATTGGGGTCTTTTTGTTTGTTGATTCCCATAAGACTTAGTATATACTGTAATTATGTCTGCTCTGGCACCTGAAGCACCATGTCCCCTCTTCTCTGACCTCGGTGTTTGCAGAGTAGATTATCTTACTCTTTGTCTTCAGTCCTCACAATGCCATCTGGTGTTTTGCCCTTTCTTAAATATGTTTTCCTGGAGGTACCATCAGCTTCACTGATGGTCTCAGCTGCTGACTGTGGTAGGTCCATTGTGGAGCCAGCACAGGGCAGCCCCTGGTCTCTTCTCAAGTGGGCCAGCCCTACAGCTTCCCACTACTAAAACCTGGTCACCAACACCCAATATTGGAATTCAGCAAAGATCAGCAGCAACATAAAAATTAGTCACTGTAACTCATTCTCATTCTCTTTTGTTAGTTGAATTTATTATAACCAGGAGGCTGCCTTCTGACTGAGTCTGATGGGGCTTTGCAGGGTGGCAAATTGTAATTTTGTGTTGACTATTATTGAAATTTCTAAAAACTTTTTTTTTAGTTACAATCCAATCATTATATTATATTTCCATTATCAGGCAATAATAAAATCTAAAATTCAGAAAACGCAATTGTAATCTCTGCTCTGGTTTGCTTTTCAAGCTAAAACATCTAAAGTTGAAAGTGATTTTACTTTGCCATTTTTAATTCAGTTCTTTTGGGTTAATGTATGGTTTGGGAAGACCTATGATATTTGGCTTATATGTAACCATTCTTCACAGGCTTTTGAAGATATATATATTGAACAGCGCAGGACTATAAAAATCGTACTGGAATATGCTGATAAAATCTTCACTTATGTCTTTATTCTGGAAATGGTGCTAAAATGGGTGGCCTATGGTTTTCAGACTTACTTCACCAATGCTTGGTGCTGGCTGGACTTCCTGATTGTTGATGTAGGTACTATACTTTCTAAGTAGCCTATTTCTGTTGTTCAAGTAGATCCTTTTATGTAACTCCAATCTAATACACATATATGTATATACAGTGAAGAACATAAATTGAGTTTAAAAGAATAGAAAATGACATACCAGTGAATAAGTTTCCACTGTAATTATTCAGTAACTAAATCCACCTTTATATTTATGCTGTCATTGACTCCATGTGTTCTGTCTGGGGTTTACTGCAGTGGCCCCCAACCAGTGGGTGAGGGCTATCAGCTGACTGGACTTCAGTCTTCTGGATTTGGTGACAGAATGAGGAGGAAGCAAACACAGAAAGGAAAGGAAAATTTAAGTGAGCACATGAGGTTGGGGTAGGACAGCTGATCCTGAGCTTAATGAGTCACTGGCAAAGAACTGCAGGGGAGAATGGTATCAAGAAAATTTCAAAAAAAGAGGGATGGGAGCAGGGAGACAGCAATTAAAGAAGGCTGAGGAAAATCAAAAGTGATAACCTATGGATCAATATAAAAAGATGAGGATCATTCATTTGCAGTCCTCAGTTTGATTATTATGGTGCTCTAGGTACTAGAGTGTGTATTAGGCTGCGAGGCCAAATTTCAGTGCAACTCTTCCAGTTTCCATTGATACATCACTTTCTAAAGATTCTTTTTTGGAAGCTGAAAATATTTTGGTTTTGTTTGGCACTGTTTCTGATCGTAGAGAATGCTTCCTGTTGCCCCTCTGAATTCTGAATTCTTATAACAAAAAAAAAAAAAAAAGGCCAGGTTTTAGGTGACAGAATTAATGCTTTTCAACAGTAAAAAATAAAAAGTACTGTTGAAATTGCACTCCAGAGAAATTAGTAGAATTAGTGACATGGCATGATATTTCTTATGAAGGAGTTCTTTCTCTTTGTGTAGGCATTTGAGTAGAGATTCAACAAATGGACAGGGGAAAAAAATCATTAATCAGATGGAATCTGGGATCTAGGACAGATTTTTTTTTCCCTACCAAAGAATTGAAAATTACCTAATTATCTTTTTTAAATACTTTTTTGGAGGCAAAGGCACAGATGGTGTTTCTTATCTGTCTTCCTTATTTAACTGTGCTTCTCTTTCTAGCGTCACTTGTGGGTCAGGGGTGTAGAATCCCCATTTTGGGCAAATGGGCTAACTCAGTAACATGAGATAACATGTGTTTTCTCTGGGAAATGCAGTTTTTCTGCTTTCTCCTTTCACATCCTCTCCGTACCTTCTGTTGTGAACACCCAATACATACATATAGAAAGTAAAAAGTCAGCATGTGTTCCTGGAACAGATGTATTGACCACTAAGAAACTCAGTAAGTTTTCTTTCTTTAAGATTAAATTCTGCAAAACAAGATACCCTCAACAAGGCAAATGAAAAAAAAAAAAAAAAAAAAAAAGAAAGTTAAGACTGTTTTTGAGTAAGGCTGAATATATATATATGTATGTATTTTTTGTGTTCACTGTCTGTATGGATGCCATAGATTTCTGATAATATTTTTTATTGTAACTCAAATGCTAAATGAAAAAGTATGATAATTTTAGTATTAATGGGAAAGCAGTGGCAATCATACAGATGAATTTTGTCATCTTTGCATGAAATTGTTGATGCCATGCTTTACTCTGGTTTCCTGTTAGGATTCCAAGACAGTATGTTTCCAGAATCTTGTGATACTCAAATCTGCATTTCTATTTGTCTATTAGAGTTGTCCTTTGTGAAAATCAAAGAAAATAAGAAAAAAATAAATGTATTACCATTTAAGAAGCATTCACAATTAGTAACTTTGTGCAAGCCTGTATTATGAAAGTTGGACTTTGTATTGCATTTAAGATCAATTCTTCTTATTAAAGCATACCATATCTCCATATGGATAGGTAGGACCTACTGTTTTTTTCAGTTATTTCAGTGCTTTCTTGTAGCCATCTTCATGTCATGCTTGGAATGCCTGCATCTTATCACCCTATAGAAGCAGATCATAGAACAATTTAGGTTGGAAGACCCCTTTGGAGGTTTTCTTGTCTAGCTCCTTGTCTTGAAAGCAGGGCCGTCTTAGAAATTAGCTCAAACCTGCTCAGGGTGATACTCAGTTTTGAACGGAGATTCTGCCACCTTACTTGGCAATGTTTCCAAGTGTTTGGCCACCTGTGTTGTAAGGCCCCTCCTCCCCCCACTTCCCATCCCCTAAAAAATTCAGTGGTGGTCTGCTTAGGTTTTTCTGACTTTATTGCCAGATTTACTTACTGTTTTCAGGTGGTAGCAAGCAACTTTAACTCTTTCTCGTACTACTGGCATTTTACCTGTTGGTTTAGGTAACAGGCAATGTGCTGCCCTCAACTGGTTATCTTTGCTTTGTCTTCCTGTCCTGTGCCATTATCCAGTTGAACATTGAACAAATCTGCTATACCAGTACCAGTCTAATTAAACATTTCACAGTGAGACAGTGTTTCACAGGATTTTTTTAGGCAAACTGTTCTGTACCCATCAGCCTAAATTCTCCAGCTGTCCTCTGTTTGGGAAAGAATTTATAGCATGTGAAAAGAAATTCTTTCCCATTATGATGTTCACAGTGTTTTCAGAAAAGCATAATTAGCCCCAGAACAGGTACAAATGCTCATTTTTCTCAGCCTTCCATATGCAAGTTCAGAGGGTGTAATGAAAAAGAACAAACATGGGATTGTGTAGTGTTTGACATCTTGCTTAAGCTACCCTTAGAGGAAAGAGATTTGCGTAAGGCTACCTCATGTGTAAATGCAACAGGAGACAGCCGTCTGGAGTAGAAGACTCGGTGAGGACCGAAAACATTGACTCTCACCACAGAACAGCAGGGCAATCAGCTTTTGAGCTGTTAATCCAGCTGTACTTAAAGGTTTCAAAACTTCTTGTGGATTAGATCCTCTCTTCCAGAAGAGTAATAACGTTAAAAAAAGAAAGAAATCTCAAGCCACTCTAGTTGTTCAAAACACAAGCATTTTAACAAATCCAAAGCAAGATGTTTCCACCTTATGTTAACAATGTGCTTTTCTGCAAATGCCCTATGTGGTAGTTAAAGAACAGAAAGTTGAAAATGAAGCTGAGGGTGGATTCTGTCTCACATGTATCATTACAGTGCATTTTTTACATTTTCCTTGGTTTTGTTACAATACACATTTATAATTCACTATGTTTTATGAAAGTATAGAATAGTATTTTGTACCTTTACATCAAGTATATAATATTATTTTGTAGTTTTACATCACAGGAATGTTACAGATAGCACCTTTGTATGTGGAAGGCAGTTCAGAGCTGGTATGAGTTGTCCAAACCGCGATCACACATAGGGAAAAGGAGGAAATTACTTATTAATAAAAAAAATGTAAAAAGCTTGCCTATATGCACACATATCCACAGATGGTACCAGAAAAATTACGCTTTAATTGCCATCATCACCATGTGACAAGATGAACTATTCTCCCTCTTCTTTCTCCCCTCCAAAATAAAAAAAAAGAAACCATAAAAAGTAATATGTTAAATTGTATTTAGTTTTCAAAGAAAGATAAAATTATAGCATCATTAGGCAGTGGTATGCTAATCTTGCAGGAAGAGAATTTCTTGCAATGTAAATGTAAGTGCATTATCTAAGAAAATAGGGTTATCTGACAGGAATACTTGAAACTTTTTCTCTGTATCTCTCTAGAATTATAAAAGAAAGGCATATTGCTAGTAAGGTCTTGATGAATTCATAGGGATTAATGGTTTCTATGCTAAATATTTGTCTAGCATTTGAATGAAGGTCATTCCACTCAGTGAATGTGTTCTTTTTCTGGATCTTCTCCTAGTTTTCTTTTCCCTTTTTTTAATGAAATTTTCTTCTCTTGAGCTACGTGGCCTAATTATAGTCACTTCAGCAGCTGAGTTGTCTAAAGTTCTAGATGGGTTATTTCATAAATACAGGTAAATAGTTATCTATGATGAGGCATTGTAGTGATCACTGACTTGTATTTCGTATATTTCTCAGATGTTGAGTTCCCTGAGTTTTGGTTTTACCTGGTTTGTGTAATTAAAAAAAAAAAAAAAGCACCTTGATTTTATTAAAACATTACATGCTATGTTTAAGAGACATGAAAAATTAGCCAGCTTCTCCTCCTTGTCTATGTATTTTATCATGTCCCACTGTTTAACCCATTTCAATACTCTAATTTAGATTACTCTAAAACGTATCTGCCAGTTTCTTGTTCATTCTTGGACTTAGAATTTTTAACTTCAGTTTTGGACTTTAAACACCAGAAACAGTAGTCTTTGCCAAATGGAGGTATACATAGGTTTTCTTCCGGTACTTGATATTATGATTTCTAAATATCCAGATTGCAGTAGTCTGAAGAGATAACAAGTCCTGGTTCACAATTAAAATATTAACTCTGTCGTAACTCCCCTTCCCTGGAAAGTGCTGCCTGTTGTTCTATGCATCTGAGTGCATTGCTTTTAGGTAATTGTTGACATTGTTATTTCTTCGTGTCTGTCATACAGTTAGGGGTCACATGTGTCAGGGTCCTGTCTGACTGAGTATATACTACTTCCAAGCCTGTCATCATCTGCAGGCAATATGAATTACTAGTTATTCATATATATGCTACTGTGTGAATTACTGCAGACTGGCTCACAAATGCTGCTGGCTCACATTTTATCATTACTGTAATAATGCAAGTGTAGTAGAACACAGTATTGTATTGTAGTATTTAGTATTGTAATGTCACATAGAATGGGATTAGTTTTTTCAGTACGTTTCAGGCTTTGGCTGAGTTTATTGGGAAGATGAGTTTTTATTAAAATTACTTGTATCTAAATTGCCCTTTGTTTTGCACAGATATGATATGCATTCTTCTAACTAGCGCTCTGTGATGAAAATTCCAGAGATTAAGGTCTCTTTTTGTTCAGACTGCTCTGAAATTCACACGCAATGTTCCATTATGGTTATTTGATTTTCTTTATTCTGTATTATTTGTGCTAGCTAGAGGCTTAGGGTCCTTACGAACTTTTTTCTGATACCCAGATCAAAGTTTTCTTCCTCAAGGCGTTACATTTGTATTGTGAGCCTATTAAAAAAAAAAAAAATTGTTTTGTTTTGTTTCCTTTAGGTTTCCTTGGTTAGCTTAGTAGCTCACGCCCTTGGTTTCTCAGAACTCAGTGCAATTAAATCCCTTCGGACATTGAGAGCTTTGAGACCTCTAAGAGCTTTGTCACGCTTTGAAGGCATGAGGGTAAGAAAAAAAAAGTGTAATAAATCAATACAAATATGCCTAATTATAAAATCATGGAGGAACACTGAATGGCATGTCTGTTTTCAAGTCCAACAGTAGCATGTGTGATTGCATTACATGTGTTATTCTGTTTCTAGTTGCGTTACTTCAATATATTTTAATGTTCTACATTAATTCTTTTGCTGTATTTGGAAAAAAAAAAAGTAATCTTTTAACTACTCGAGATATTGTTACTAAAAAGGGTTTTTTTTCTGTGTTTATTTACCAGGTGGTTGTGAATGCTCTTACTGGAGCAATCCCATCCATTATGAATGTACTTCTGGTTTGTCTTACATTCTGGCTAATTTTCAGCATCATGGGAGTAAATTTGTTTGCTGGCAAGTTCTATAGGTGTGTTAACACCACAACTGGTGAGCCGTTCTCACCAGAGGAAGTCAATAATAAAACTATGTGTAAAAATCTTATGATGACTGTTGAGAATGTTCGGTGGAAAAACGTAAAAGTAAACTTTGATAATGTTGGAGCGGGTTACCTTTCTCTGCTGCAAGTAGTAAGTGTATAAATTTTGATACGTTAATTTTCCAGCTTTAAGTTTTATAGTAGTAACATTTAATTCCATAATTTTCAATGTTAATTTTTTAATTTATGAATGGATATGGGATATTATTTTATAATTGTGTTCTATGGAGCTAATTAATGTTGCTTATGGTAAAACTCTTATATATTCTATGGCCATTTTGGAAAAGGAGGAATATCCAATCTACTAGATGGTTGTCAAGTTCCTTGGCACCCAAACACTAGTACCTTTTCAAGCTCTACAGAAATACAGTATCTCATTTGAAAAAAAAAAATAATAATACAGCGAATACAGCGAAGATTTATTTTGCTTCTTTGATCTGTTAGGAAAAGTTATATTTTTACTGTGATGCTCAAATAGATACGTTCTAGGGCGCATCTGATCTTCAAATAAGAGAGGCAACTATTGATTTAGTAGAAGTTTTTAAATTCACTTTTTCCTTTCTCTTCTTTCCATTATTCTTACTAGTCCAACTCCAGTCGTTGTCTATTATTGTCAAGTGGGTTTTTTGGAGATAGTTTTTAGCTTGCTTTTAAACTAGGTGAGCAGTTCCAGAATTTACTAGTGCTAGATTCCTAAGGACAAGCCTTTTTTAGAGGCAGCATATGTAAATTGGAGCCCATAGGACAGAAACATATTCCTGATAGGGGTCACTTGACAAACTGCTTCTGAGGAAACATTTGTGCTTATAATCAGTTGGTAATTATTCTGTCTTTAAAAATATCTCCAACTGGTAGTATTTAGTAATTAGTATTCTGTTAGCAGGCTGCTGTCTGACTGCTCCAGGGAGTGATAGTAGCTATTGCTAAATTATATTGCAGCTGTGTAAATGATGAGCGTAGAGGACAGCAGTGCTTTTAGCTTTTGTAACAAAACTTAGATAGAATAGTTCAGCTATGTAATGTTTCCTGTAAACATGACATTCATAGCTTATTTTCACCTAATATAGCTCACAGGAGTAGGTTTGATGCAAGGCCCGCTAGATGGATAAGAAGTTGACTGGAAGGCTTTCTCCAAAGACTTGGACTTAGTGGCTCAATGTTGAAGTGGAAACCAGTAACAAGAGGTGCCTGTCAAGGATCTGCACTGGGACTAATACTATTCAATAGCTTCATCAATGACATAGTGGGATTGAGCGCTCCCTCAGCAGTCTGCAGATTACACCGAGCTGAGTGGTACAGTTGATAGGCTTGAGAGGGATGAGATGCCACCCTGAGGGACCTTGGCAGGCTTGAGGAGTGGGCAAAGCCACGTGCAAAGTTCTGCACTTGGGTCAGGGCAATCAGCAGTATCACTACAGCCTGGAGGGTGAATAGGTTGAGAGCAGCCCTGCAGAGAAGGACTTGGGGATACTGGTTGACAAAAAACTGGACAGGAGCCAGCAATACGCACTTGCAGCCCAGAAAGCCAATCATATCCTGGGCAGCATAACAAGAAGTGTGGCCAACAGATAGAAGGAGGTGATTGTCCCTATCTACTTCACTCTTGTGAGACCCCACTACTGCAAGAAAGACAAGAACCTCTGGAGTGGGTCCAGAGAAGGACCAAGTAAAAGATCTGAGGGCTGGAACACCTGTTCCATGAAGAAAGGCTGACAGAATTGGGGTTGTGCAGCCTGGGGAAGAAAAGGCCCCTGGGGGACCTTATTGTGGCCTTTCAATATATAAAGGAGGCTTATAAGAAAGAGGGACATTTTTTTTCCAAAGGTATGTAGTGGCAGGACAAGGGGCAACAGTTTTAAACTGAGAGAGGGTAGGCTTAGATAGGACATAAGGAAGATTTGTTTTCTTTTTCTAATGATAAGGTGGTGGGATGCTGCAACAAGTGGCTCAGAGAAGTTGTGCATGCCCCATCACTGGAAGTGTGTGATGTAGTGAAAGATACCCCTGACCATGGCAGAGGGATTGGACTAGATAATCTCTAAAGGTCCCATCCAAGCCAAACCATTCTAAGATTCTCTTATTTTCCTTAAGATTTCTTGGGACTATGTATCTTCTGGAGTTTCTTTTAGGACTATTTGCGTACTCTGTCTGAACAATGCCAACCCATGGTGGCTGATTTTTTTGAGTCCTCCTCCAGTTTTCTGATAATCAGTAAGTTAGAAAGGAGAGTCTTGTTATAAGCAAGTCTTGTTAATAGTCTTTCTGTTATGCTTAGATATAGATTGCAACTCATCCTACATAGTTTATATGACTTTGCATGAAGATTAGAATGTATTCAGTTTTTAAGTGTTTGGGAGAAATATTTCATGGTAAATTATTTACTGTGAATGCTTTGCCCATGTCTTACCAGACTGGTAATATTCCTATTTATTTTTGTGGATGCAAATACATTGCAGAAGACATTGTTTTATTTAGAATATTTACAAAATTGGAGCTTTGATAGAAAATATTAACAAACTTTGTTTTTAGGCAACGTTTAAAGGATGGATGGACATCATGTATGCTGCTGTTGATTCTAGAGAAGTGAGTACAATATAAAATTTACTGAGTGAAAACTAATATAAGATGATGTAGTGCTTCTTCAGTGGCAGTCAAAATAAAATAAAATGTAAAAAATAAAAATGTAAAACCTTGATATTTTTTATATAAATCTATGCATTATGAAGTGCATATACTTTTCATAGGTAAAAAAATATAGTGTTAGATCTACAATAAGTATTACTAATTTAATAAGTCATCTGTAAATAACAAAACTAATGAAATCAGATTTCCCATTAACTTATATCGCTGAGATCTTACAGATTAGGGAACAAATTTTTCCTGTGTCTCTAGAAATAACCCAAATAATCACATGATATCACTTGCAGTAGTTAATCCAGAACTGCAGATTCAGGTGATCTCAGAAAATAAAATGGCTGAATTTTGCCTGCTTTTCTGTTAATGCTTTTATTTGTTTGCATCTTTCCTGTATCCAGCTCCTGACTTGCGTAAAGTCCATAGGAACTGAATTGCTTTTGAGATTGGCACACTTTTGTCAAATTTAGTAGGAAGTCCAAAAAACATCAAATGTCACTAGAGGGGAACTGGCAGACAGAAAGGGGAGGAGTGGCAGGTCTGTGTGTGCAATTACAGACACCTGTTATAAATAGTTTTTCAAGTTCAAAGATAAGGCAAGTGTAGGGTATGCTCCAAAACAGCTGGTTTTTCCCCTCTTGTCAAGGAGTTGCTGTCCAGCTGGATGCAACTTCTGTTCCTGCTTGGTATTCTGTGATGTATCTTAACTGTTATTTGTGATGTATTGCTGTTTTTCTATGTTACATAGGAAGAGAAACAGCCCAAGTATGAGTACAGCCTGTACATGTATATTTACTTTGTTGCCTTTATCATCTTTGGATCATTTTTCACCCTAAACTTATTCATTGGTGTCATCATAGATAACTTCAACCAACAAAAAAAGAAGATAAGTATCACATGTTTCATTTTCACAACACTTCATTCTTATTGAGCATTCAGCCAATGTATGCAAGGATAAGTCTGAGTGTCAGAAATCTCTCATAATAATAGAAGGGAGAAAAAGAAATCAGCTATTAAGATTTCCTTTTATTCTATTCAAAATAATGAAATAATGAAAGTCTTTTGCTTTTTAAGGCATTTGAAGTAATTTAAACTTTCACTGAATGCCTGAGTGGTCTCCATATCTCTGTACAGCCCGATAATATGTTGTACATCAGAAAGTTATGTACTGTTTTTCACTTACCCTTACAGTGCTGTGACAAAGGTATGTGAAAATGCAAATTACTTAATTTGAGCAAATAGATGCCAGAAAAGAGAACATGCAAAACTACAAATACCAAAATCAATAAACAATGTATAGCAATACTGTGAGGGCCTTCTTAATTACAGAGAGTCTAATACAGACAAGCTGAGTGCTGAAACTACTGCTCTGTGTAAGACGAGAGAGGGTTGGGAAGCTGTCCTATAAGTTACTAGTAAATCTGCAAGACAAAGAAAATTGTTCATGTTTTAAGATGTATACTTTTTCTTTTCAGCTGAAAATGTTTCTATGGTTCAAATGAACACAGGATTGTGTCAAGAACTCCAGGAGCATTTAAATAGATTAAAATTAAGACTGTGATGGCAAATTAAATTCTACTTGCTGTTTAAACTGTAAATGCTGTCTAAGGTCTACAGTGGCCATTTTTCTGTACACATTTGGAGCAGAATCATACTGAATGTTGATTTTTAAAAAAAAAAGTGAGCTAAGTAATAGCAAGGCAGTACATAATTTCTTCATTTCTGATTCTAGATAGTTTGTCAAGTTTGATTCATTGGACTGAAAAAAAGATACTGCTAGACTTACTTCAGCGGAAACTTCCAGTAAATCTTTCTGCTTCAAAATGAAGCATGCAGCTTCATATGTTGCTTCTTCAGATCCTTTGAGTCTCTTATCTTCAGACCTACATCTATATATAATAGAAAGGATGAGGTTGCGGTTCCAAACCTGATGACATCCTCATCCTCCAAGATGTTTGTATCTCTCTTGGAATAAACATCTGGGGCTTCCAGTACTTAAGAGGAAGGTGGTTCAGCTTCTTACCCTTGAAGAGAAGGGTAACTAAAGTGATATATACATGCTATTGGTATTTTTGGTGGTCTGTATATAACAGGGTGACCTTACTCAGTAATGTGGTGATTATAAGGTCTGTTAGGTTCATTTGGCAGACACTATGTACTGTAGTCATTATGACACAGAAGGCAGAGAAGGGCTCCTGCTAAAGGGCATTTTCTGACAGTGTGGTATACACCCCTTACACAGTTGTAACTGTCACCAGGAAAGTCAAATACTGCACATATACAAAGGGTAATAATTAGGCTGGACAAAATTCTATCTACATGCTATTCTTCAGTTTCATGTAGCAAATTAGCAAACATTAGTCACTTGTCTATTGAATTTATAGATGCACATAGAAACGTTCAGATCATGCATTGCGTGACTACCCAGCAGTATTTTTCTTGTCTTTGTTCTGCCCTCACATCACTGAGATCATCCATTTTGGGCAACGTTGTTGGGATATGAATGGGAAAGACCTCATGTTGCAATATACTGTCCCTGTGTAGTTGAACTGTGTGTATCTCTTTAGTCCCTGTGTGCATCCTACTTTCATTACATTAGTTCCCATAGGGAAAAAAATGTTCCACTAGGTGTCAAATTCCTAATAATTATGGTCCTCAAAGGCATATAGGGTGTATCTCATCTTGAGACTGCTATTCTCTCTACAGACAGCACACTGAGACAAAGATGACTTGTTCAGTCTTGGTAGCCATTACATCACTGAGACAGAAAAAATCCCCAGTTGAATGCCAGTTCCTTTATAGCTCTTCCTTCCCCAGATAAGATCTCCTGGCAAAGTCACATCACATTTACACTATAGTCAGCAAATTAATTTCTTGTTTTTCTTTCCAAAACCCTTACTCTCGAAGAACTGGATTTTACTTAAAAATGTGGATTGTGAGGAGAGCATTCTAAACAGGATCTCTTCTGACTTCTAAATCTTCATGTCTATATATGTCTATATGTAGCCACAGCTGGAAGACTCAAACACATCTTCATCCAATGTCTGTCATTTCTTTTTCAGTAAGACATTTGACGAAGTCAGTGTGACAGTCACAGAATCAGCTGTGACTCTGAAATTCTTTTCCAAATTCAGTACTTTGACATCATGTATACCTGGAATGTACTTACAAGCAAATGCATACAAGAAAAAAAGAAGTTACTTGTCAACATAAATTGTATTTCTGACAATTGTTTCCATATGTATATTACACATACTATTCTAGATACCCTTTTACTCAGACTGCTGTCCTTTCACTCGGGCAAGAAACCTGAGTAAGCTCATGCTTCTGATGATTTCTGTACTATGTAGGGGGATGATCAAGCCTCATATATGCTGTGGAAGTATTACCGTGGCAAAAAACCATCTGCACTGAGATACTCATTCTCAAATGATGAAACACACATCCTGAAAAATAACATCAGTAATTTCTTTTTCCTTGTATGGTTTCCCTGAAGGCATATCAGCTCTCAGTGAATCTTTTTGCCTTTGAAGCTTTTTTGTTTCTGGTTGGTTTATATACAGTGTGGCATTTATGGTGGTGGATTTATAAGTACCTACAGAATGTGTATTTTGAAAAGTGGGTTTTTTTCCCCCCCATACTTGATTGAATTAATTAGGTATGTATTTCTTTTAATAACAAATAGATAGAAGGTCTGGGAGTTTTCTCCATTTCTTTTTTTCCTTTTTCCATCAAGACTTGTCAGATACTTTAACAATCTTTGATATAATTACTATATTTTGGCTTAGGTAATAATGTATAAGAATGAACACGCGGTTTGTAAAAAACATGTTCTGCAATGCTGTGAATTAATAGATTTAAAGGCTTGGCTGTAATCAGTTGTATTTTTATTTTTTTTACCTTGGAGGTGAAGACATTTTCCTGACAGAAGAACAAAAGAAATACTACAACGCAATGAAGAAGCTGGGATCCAAGAAACCACAAAAACCTATACCTAGACCAGCGGTGAGGATGCATGCTATTCTTATGCCATCTACATTTGGGAAGAAATTGCAGCAGTACGTTAGCTATCAAAAAAATTTCCCCTCTAACTTCAAAATGGTTTAGGTCGAATTAAAGTTGGTGCTTCATTCTGAATCGAAATGTACATATTTCTGTTCTGCAGGAAAAGTCTGTCGTATTTGTTATGCCTGAGGAAGCAAATAATCAAATAACATGAAGAAATATAAGACTGTTGGGTTTTGAGGGGAAAAGTTAGAGCTGGCAAATAAAGAAGTTACTGGACAGTGCTTTTCTTGGATTTTTGAGCCTTTTGTTTCATATATTTGGGGGGAGGAAGAAGGAGATGGGAGGGAGGAAAAGGATGTTCATGTCATAGACTATCACATTTTCTTTTTTCTCAGAACAAATTGCAAGGTCTGGTGTTTGATATTGTAACAAAGCAAGCATTTGACATCGCCATTATGGTTCTCATCTGCCTTAACATGGTCACCATGATGATAGAAACAGACGACCAGAGTGATCTGATGCAAAATATTTTATACTGGATTAACTTGGTCTTTGTTGTCCTTTTCACTGGAGAATGTGTCTTCAAAATGTTTTCACTTCGTTATTATTACTTCACCATTGGCTGGAATATTTTTGATTTTGTGGTTGTTATTCTTTCAATAGTAGGTAAGAAATTTTTATATGACATTTTATATGAAATATAGTAAGCCATGTATTAAATGCTTTATCTCTGTCAAATTTTGCAGATTAGAGGAGATACTTAATTTCTCCTGATGGTTTAGGAAATGAAAAGCATACTTTAGAGTAGTAACTTTCTTAATAATTCTATATCAGTTTTAATACTCCTTCTTTTTTTCCTGAGTAGTAGGAGAAAAGCTAAAATTACCCATAGCAGATAAAATTTATCTCCAATTATAATTGCTACTAATTCCACAGGTAGAGTTGTTCTTAATTAGTATTTTGTAGTGAAAAATGTAATCTGTGATAAAATATTACCCTTTTAATTTTATTTTCACTTCTTCTTTAGGTATGTTTCTAGCTAAGGTGATTGAAAAGTACTTTGTGTCCCCCACTTTGTTCAGAGTCGTACGACTTGCCAGAATCGGTCGAATCCTGCGCCTCATTAAAGGCGCTAAGGGAATCCGCACTCTGCTTTTTGCTTTGATGATGTCGCTTCCTGCTTTGTTCAACATTGGCCTGCTGCTCTTCCTGGTCATGTTTATCTATGCGATATTTGGCATGTCCAACTTTGCCTATGTCAAGAAGGAAGCTGGTATAGATGACATGTTCAACTTTGAAACATTTGGCAACAGCATAATATGCCTCTTTCAAATTACCACGTCTGCTGGCTGGGATGGTTTGCTAGCCCCAATTCTTAACAGTGGGGAGCCAGACTGTAACCCTAACAAAACTCACCCAGGGAGCTCCGTTAAAGGCGACTGCGGCAACCCTTCCGTTGGGATTTTCTTCTTTGTCAGCTACATTATCATATCGTTCCTGGTAGTGGTGAACATGTACATTGCTGTGATTTTGGAGAACTTTGGTGTTGCTACTGAAGAAAGCGCTGAACCCTTGAGTGAGGATGACTTTGAGATGTTCTATGAAGTCTGGGAAAAATATGATCCTGATGCAACACAATTCATAGAATATAGTAAACTGTCTGATTTTGCAGCTTCTCTGGATCCTCCTCTTAATATACCCAAACCAAACATGCTTCAACTTATTGCAATGGATCTGCCCATGGTAAGCGGTGACAGAATTCACTGCCTTGACATCTTGTTTGCTTTCACAAAGCGTGTTTTGGGGGAAAGTGATGAGATGGATGCCCTCAGAATACAGATGGAAGATCGGTTTATGGCAGCTAATCCTTCTAAAGTCTCCTATGAACCAATTACAACCACATTAAAACGAAAACAGGAGGAGGTATCTGCTGTCATTATTCAACGGGCTTATAGACGTCATCTTCTAAGACAGTCAGTAAAGAAACTTTCATTTATGTATCGGAAAGATGGGGTTGATCTGCTTAGCAAAGAAGATATGATTATTGGTAAACTAAGTGAAAAGTCACCTCCAGAGAAAATAAATATGTCTTCATCCTCCACATCTCCGCCTTCTTATGACAGTGTAACAAAACCAGAAAAAGAAAAATATGAAGATGACGAATCAGAAAAAGAAGACAAAGGGAAAGACAGAAAAAGAAATAAAAAGTAAAATACAAAGAGCTGTCTGTGATGAATGTTCACAAGCCTGAGACAATGGCATTTTTATCAATAGCACTCTTATTGGAGGATTATGCCAAAATTACAAGTTTTCACATATTTCCTCACTGCTACAGTCAGTGCCTGTACCAAGACAAAGACCCTTCACTAGCAAACTCAGTCTGTAACAGGGAAACAACCTTGCAGAAGAGTAATGTTTATTATCAGCTGGCACTAATGGAGATGAGACACATAATTTCTACTTGGACTGTAGGAACCCTTAATGGAGTGCAAAATTACCAGTCCTAATAAGTCTGTATTTTTGTGGAATAAGTGAATCCACTGTGTACGTTTCATCTCATATGGATGTTCTCTGTGTGTCAATTTTTTTGTGATCTCATTTGCTCTAATTCACATATTGCTATTTGTAATTCTGCTGTGCTGAGAAAAAAAAAACACCAAACACCTCAATTCCTCTTGCAGAGGAACAGGTGCCAGGAATATGTAATTAAGGCATCATAATGTCAACATAGTTCTCTTCAAGCCACTTCTAAAAGCAGAAAATCAAGATTCCAGATTATTGAATCTCAGGATCTAGGTCAAATCAACAGCAAATGATAAAAAAGAACAGAGTACAGATAGAATATTTATCAGAAAACAAAACAAGGGAATAACTTTCACAGAAAAGAGGTTGTTAGTTTAGTCTCTTGGTTTTAATTTACTTATGTTTAATACTTTTTAGTAATTATTAATTTATTATAAAATCCATTTCAGATACAGTGATTTAAATAGATAAGACACACAAAACTCCGGTTTTGACAAACACGAAACCATGAAAAAAACATAGTTTCTTTCAAAGTCCAAATATATCTCATAATTCCTGAGAGATTGAAACAGCTCTTTTCAGAGAAAAGTTATGAATGCCAAATCGTACCTGCATGGAGTTACTGAAATAAAAAAGTGGTAGTCTTTTGGGGTTTTTTTCTTTTTTTAACTGTAAACCCTGTAATTTCATTAGTAACTTCCATACTTCATTCCAGAGTATGTTTCTACGCTTATTTCACATCAATTTATCCCACTTAGGACAACAATAAAATCTACACGTATAAATTGATAGCAAAGTACCTTTGGGGACAAATACTACCTTAATGTATACCTCAGACTTTAATTCCCATACTTTGGAACGATGGGCCTTGCCAGACACACAAAATATGTACATCAGAGTTGGTTTTGACGCCCCCATGGCACTTTAGTCAGGTTTCCACTGTATGTAAAGCAATCTGCTGTAGAAAGCTGAGATGACCCAAAGGGTACGCTTAAATCAGTTTTGTCCTGCTTTGTGGTTTCGATTACTTTTTTTGTCATCAAGGCTGACACTCTATATGTAGGTAAAATGTCCTCTGTTATTTAATCAGTTGTTTTATGCAGTGGTACCTGTTTGAACAAAGATACAATGACTTAAGTACTGTATTTATTGCATCACTTATGTACCCTAGTAAGTGTAGCTTATACCATTTCAATAGATAATATGATATATTCTGTAATACTCCAAATAATTGGGAAGCTTTAACTGATGCATGCTTGCTGCTATTATCCTACAGCTATTAAAGTCTAAGATGGGAAGACATGTGAGTGATAAAAAGAAAACAACTGTTCGACAAGACCATCATTCCTCATACCAGTAAGCAATAGTTTGCTGCTATTATAGATTTTATTGTTTGATTTTTGTAATCAGCAAATATGCAGTAAATAACAAGACTACACAGTACAAATATATTGCTTAAAATGTGGGACTAGAAAAAAACTTTTATAATCTATAGCTATTGATCTATTCTTGTTATTTTGAAAATTATTTTATAACATTTTATACTTACTATAAAAAACTACACATATCTTCATGTTGTGAGTAATTTTTATTGCTATTTGTGACACTTTACTGTTGGGAAACCTAAGATAGGATATAAATTGGTAATTGCAAGTTTCTGCTAATTATATTAAACATATTTTAATAAGGAATAATTTTAAAAGAAATGGACAGTACAGTTGTTTTTCTGATCAGCAGGTAGGTCTTTGTATGTGAAACAAGATAGAAGGGTTTCTTTTGAAATTATTACCTGGTCTGTCAGTTTTCAGGGTAATCTTAGTCATAGAAACATTGCTTTTCCCCAGTGTTAGTCTCACGCTGTCTGCTTTTCTTGTTATTCATAATCTTTCTTCATGAGAATGAATAGTGAACTTGGGCAGTGGACAGTGGAATACCTTGCATTTCATACAAAAGGACTAGGATATGGATGGGCTCCTGCTTTTATAGAAGCTATTGGCTGATAGTGTACTGATGAACTGCATGCAGGAAGTTGTTTTACCAAAAATAACTACATTGCTAACAATGCAAAAGAATAAAAATAACCTTTTTATGTACTTGTTTTAGTCTTTGTGTTTTTATTGCATAAAATTTATACAGATTCAACAAGTAATTGTTGGTAAAATTAAGAGGGAACCCCTTTAGCAATGAGGCTATGTGTTTTAGACATCTAGATCATGTTGCTTTATGACTTCGATCAATATCAACTTGTCACCGTCCAGACGAAATGAAATGCTTTTGTTGTCCTGACCAGAGGAGTTTTTCTAGAATTCAGAAAAGTATCCCATTCCGACTATGTGAGTTTTTATCAGATTTTTACGAGTTTTCCAGGAAGAGCTCCAGTGGTGTCCTATGGTGGCCAAGTCCAACGGAGGATGTCTCCACATCCTTGCTGAGCAGCAGATCCAGCAGACGCTGCTCACCCTGGGTTGGGTGGTCTGGGATCTGTCACCAAAATAGCCCCACAGGAAGATAACAGAGTCACTTTAATCCCATTCCCCCTCAAGAAATCCATGCTTGTCCAGAGAAGGGAAAAAGACTGATTAGAGGTGTACATGACCGCCCCACAGCTGTTTTCAGGCAACTGCTGCCTTTACAGAGCCTAAAGGGCATGGTCCCTAGCAAGAGGTTACTACATACAGGTGGCAAGCAGGGTGTGTGCAGGTGAATCTGTGCATGGAGTAATGCTTTTTTTTCCCCCATTCTCATTTCTGTTGTGAAGAGCAGCTGCTGTATACTTGGGCCAATATAGCTAACGGGAAAAAAACCTCAACTGTTGGTGTGCTTTGAAGTACAATGTGTACGTTTTTAGTAACTGATCTGATTTGAATTAAAACATTTTTTCTTTTGCAATCCAGAGTAGTTATTGTTCTAAGGTTTTAGTTGCTAATAATAATTGCACAAAGTAATAATGTAAATGCTTAAAAAAATCTTGGTCATGCTTTTGAATTGAATTTGAAGAACCAAATTGTTTTAAGTCAGTGTTGGACAGATGGGTAGTTAACCTAAAAATTCTGTGTGGAAAAAGCATGAAATGTGGTTGTAATAACTTTTCCACACATTTAGTAGTGTGCAGAAGTGTATAATGTCATCTATAAAATCATTTTACCTTATAAAATCTCTATTATTGTTAAAGTTATGTTTGTTGAAACCATGATCCAACTGAAGTCACTCTCCATTTTTGTTGACTCAAATTCTAAACTTTTTGGTCCTTTGCAAAAAGAGTAATACATTTGCAGGTTTATATATTTGAATAAACTTGCATTGTTTTATATTTCTTTTAAAGTATTCCAGTGTACCTGGAAGTTACTTGCCTTTGTGAAAGACAGTTGACTTGCAGTCTTCTTCCTTAACATGCAGGTATAAAATATAAGACAGACATTTCAGCATAATGGGTCAGTCATATATGAGTATGTAAAGCATTAAGCAAAACTTCTAGAACTGCACTTTCTTACTCTACTAGTTCACAAAGAATTAAAAATTAATAAGAAAGTCTCCCTTAAAATTTTCACATAAATGGAATTTCCTTACTCTCTTATCCACCCAGGAATGTACTTTATTTTGTGAAGATGCTATCAACATCCCCACTCTCCCACCCACTCACCTCCCCCTAGAAAAGCCCCACTATATTAGGACATAAAAAGGAGAAAGTTGTTTGTTTTTTAAATCTCAGCCTTGCTCAACTCTGAAACAAAACTCTGTTTCACTTCTAAGGACAAGACTTTTCCTGCAGCTGGCATACAAAATGACTCACATTGTAAAAAAAAAAAAAAAAAGGGGGGGGGGGGGGGAAGATGGCAGGGGGAAGAGATAGGATATTGCTTATTTGCTTTTTTTGTAGAGGCCTGAAATATGTTCCAGAGGTTGGTGGTTTTATTTTTAAGTGGAAATGTGTGTTGCTAAGTACCATAAGTACATCAGAGTCAGTAAAAGAGCATCTCTCCTCTAGCTGTTAACAGCATAGCATTTACAATAAATCGTTAAGCCTGAGCGCACCCAGCAGAGGGCACAAGCACCCGCCAGACGATGGTGACACTATGCCTGATGTCTTCAGCCACAGAAAGAGTCAAGAAATACAAATTGTAGTCACAGGCACAGGGGATAGCTTATAGCTTTTTAGAGGATTTGTAGATTTTATGCTTGGTTTTCGTTCTAGTGAACTAATGCAGCTACAACATGATAATTGTTGTGTAAAGATAGTTGCTTTGATAATTCTGTTATGACTGGACCAGCAGGTTTTTGATTTAGGTTCTGTACCCTGTAGGGCATGTGGCCCTATATCCAGAGCTGACACCACACTGGTTGCCACACTTATCTGAGCTTACTAAAATACAGCTGAAGAGTGCTGATGCACTGGGGATAGCACAGATACATAGGCAGCTTTGGCTTTACTTTTTATTAATAGGCATTATTTATTTAATCCCACAGTGCACCTATCTTCTAAAAGCCCCAGTCTTCTAAAAGAATTGCATGTAAAAGTATCTGTCTCATTTTCATGGCAAACAGCTGTAAATAACATGAAGTATTATTAAAAAATGCAATAGGGTTTTTTTTGATGTAGAAATTTCTTAAAATATTCATTCTATAGTATATATTCAAAAAGGCTTATCTAGCTTTATAGTGCATTAAGAGAAATAATCTGAAATATCTGCAGTGTAGGAATATTTAATGGATCAAATCTCTGCATTAGCAACATCATTTTCAGTGGGGGATGGTACCCATCTCTTTCATTCTCTTGAGCACAGCTACGTTTTATCTATGTGAATGCAGTCTCTGTTACTTAGCATATTTTATTTTTCCTTGTTGATCAGTGGGACAATTTGCACAGTGAAACAGACATAGCCTAGTTCTTGCCTTAAAAAAAAAAAAAAAAAAAAAAAAGAGGAGAGAGACAGAGAGATACTGCAGTGTAACCCAAGCAAAGTAAACTGCGGCACATTCTCATCCCTCCAGAGAGGGAAAATTGCATGCTGAAGCACACACATGATCTCTGCTGCAAGAAAAGCTTTTGATGAAAATAAGGAATGACACTTCATAAACAATTTATAACAATCAAACCCAGGAGTGCCAGACATTCTCTGCACTTACATTTCCTATTGTCTTAAAAAAGCATGTTACTTTCTCTTTAACAGCAATCTTAATCTTTGTAGAATCTGACAGCTGATTACAAAAAACAATATTTTTCAGAAAATGTAATCTAAACAGAATGTAATAAGCTGTTTTCATTTTCAAAGTAGTATCTGTAACATTCATATTAACAAATGGCCAGAGAATTACTTGCTTTATTGCTATTTGCAGTACCGCTTTATAAAAATGTCATGCTTGCAGATACCATAGCAACCCCAGTCATGTGGTACTTTTTGATTGCCAAACTATACAGTAGCTTTATGCCCATATTCTGCAGCAGTACTTGCATTAGTATCTGTATATAATGTTTAGCAAAAACTGCATCTGCATCCACTGTATAAGGCAAGCTGAACTGTGCCAGCAATGATCATGCTCATGGTCTCAGGCAAGCAAAATACCCTTTCCAATAACGGGCGTTGTGAATCCCTAAAACCTTTCTCTTATCTTAACTTCTTGATGGCCTTGATGGCTGTCAAATGTGATGTATAAAGGTTCATGTAGCCTTGCTGCCAATTACGTATTTATTTATATAGATGGAAGGCAGCTGCTCATGCTCTAACTGTATAAGATTAGAAATTGGATGTGATTTATGTGGTGCTGAATAGGTGGGCAGATAAATGCAGGCTCCTGATAGCTCTGTCTGGAGCTGCATGTACATCCAAGAAAAAAACTCTTTGGGGAGTGATGCTCAAGAACGCTGTCTACTCACCAGCTTTACTGCTCTTGTTTTCTCAACTACTTGAAAAGCATGTACTTGAAATTTCATTTATCTGCTATGCTGTAACAATCCTTTAGAATTTTGTTACTTTTGTATGAAAATAGAAAGAACAAGGAAGTGAGAATGGTTGTCTTGACAGGACAGTAACCAATGGCAGATATGGAGAAAACATAATAAGATCTTAACATGATTTTTCTACTTGTATTTTAGGATTAAAACCTTTATTTCACAATTGAATTTACCCCATATAAGGAGAGCTTTAAACACAGTAAATTTCAAAAGGTACATGAAAGAACTGACAAGATAGGAAATTACAGTGCAGATATTACTGAAAGGTTATTAATATAAAAACTTTTACAGAAGTTAATTGGAAGTTGATGCACTGTAAAGCTAAAAGATTGTAGTGAAGAACATGGCAGTGAGAAAAATCTTCAGCCAAGTATGATTAGAGATGGTTGTCTTGGAATGAGTGAATCTGTGTTGCTTCTGTGGTCAGAGAGAAAGCTTCATACTAAAACCTAGAATCATAAAAATGCTTTACGCATCTGTTAATATTCAAAACATGTATATTTGTATGTACCCTATTTATTAATATCTATTATTATATAACCGTCTTTAATAATTTTAGAGTGTAAAAAAATCTCGATTTTCTTAAGAAAAAAAGGATCAACTTTTTCATGTTAACTCGCTACCTACTTGTGCTCTAGTTTCTCTCTCCCTGCTCCACTATGAATTCCTCTGCCTGACATGAAGATGTCACGTGACAATTCAGACCGAAGAGGTGGGAATGAATTTCTTTTAAAAATTCATTATCATTTTTTTTTCTCCTCTGAATTACAAACAAAAAACAACAAAACCCCACTGTTCTTCAAAGCTATGATTACTCAACCAGCTCTGACTCCATTTTCACCATTGTTCTCATGGAAGTATATTTGTGGAAGTCTCAAGGAAGAACAGGTAAGCAGTGTCAGCAGCAGTGGCCATATGATTTTGACGATACATGAAAAAGAAAACTAATTTCTCAGTGTATCCACTTCAAATGCTATATCCACATCGAAAACTACTAAAAACCATGGGCCTTGTACATCAGCTTTCTGCAGAATTTAAATCAAACCCATACTGACCTAACTCTTTTCCAATTATGGATTTCCTAAAAGAGAGGTATTTTACTTTCTCTGTCCCAGCTATGTAGTTTAATAAAATTATTCTTAGTCTTTACCTTATGGTAAAAGGGTTACTTCCTTATTGCATTGTCTAAGAGAGTACGAGACATGCCTTCAAAAGCACAGTATTGGAGAAGGACATTAATTTCTCTCAAGACAGCTTTGCTAAACAAAGACTGGCAACATATGCCATCATTGCTCATCTTTGATTTGAAACATGTGAAAGACGTTAATGATTTCGCATTATTATTTTGCTAAAGATAAGTAAGGGTTATAATCTTAAGGTAAACAGTGCATGGGGAAGTCTTTAAAAAATGAATTTAAGAGGATTTCATTAGAAGTGCATCCAGGAGCCATGCCTCTGAAATGTTATTTATATTAAAAAGTGTAACAATAATAATAATATCTTGTATAACCCCTGGGGTTCAAGGCACTGGAAGGAAGCCATGTATGGTCAGTAGAGGAATGGACAGGAAGGATTTCAGAGTCCAATAGTGAATATAAATTACTCTCTAATCAAAAAAACATTTTTGTGGCATTTTTTTCTGCACCTAATGTTAAACATAAGTCACTATAATTCAGTTGTTTAATATTATTTGTGATGATTAGAATCAATATTAGAATATCGATACATTGCTTTTTCTGTTCACAGTTGGAATTGCTGGAAGACAACAATTGGCATATTGGAAATACCAGCTATTGGAAATGACATGATTTTTGTGAAATAGGGCAAGCATTAATAATATTTGGTGGTTCTTTCTGTATGGAAAGAAAAAAAAAAAAAAGAATGTAAATAAACCCTTCTAACTGCTGTCAAGTCTACTGGCAATTAGTAGTCCAACACCTGGACCAGCAACTGGACTACCAATGTTAGATTGCCATGTCAATAGCATGATAAACCAGATTAATTAAAAACAATACTATGCCTATTTTGTGAGTAACTAATAGATTTTTTTTAAAAAAAATAATTTTAAACTGCCAAATATTGGGAGAATTTAGTTGGTTTAGGTTACCAACATTGCTGTAAAACAAAAAAATCACCCTGCTTTAAAGATTTTCTTGTATTAAGACTTCCTGTTCTTGTATATAAAATGTGGATTTCTGCAAGATTATAAATCATTAAAATCCATAGGTTTGCTGCATAAAATATAGCATCTCTAATAGTTTGATTTCAGTGTACTTTCCTGATTTATTGTCAATTCTCTGATAATGTAAGAGGAGAAAGCCATTACTTCAAGTACATGAAACCCATCTTTCCAAGGCAGTATTTTAGAACTGCCTCTTACTGAAATAAATAGTCGGTAAAGGCGTACAGAAGCTCTACTGTTCTTTTTCTGATATCTCCAGTTGTCACTGTTATTCTTCCAACAACTGATGACTGAGATCTAGATAAGGAATTTAATTTTTTTAATCAATGCCTCTTCTCAAAATTTTTATCAGTAACTTTTCAGGGCATAGACTTATTTGCCACATCGTGGAAGGAGGTGTTTATTACTTTTATATATTCTAGTTTTGCTAATATTTGTTTCAATAATATTTCTTTAATATTAAAGTATGTTGGCTTGTACCAACAGTTGATTTTGACACTGTGCTGTCTGTGATGGTCAAGACTAAGACAATCTGTGTGTTGTCATCACATCAGTTAAATACTGGATTATGTATACAGCCTGTCCTGCTGTCTTGCTTAGTTTCCTGACTTTTATCTTTTACTGTTGTACATATGTACTGGAGATGTCTGAATGTTTAAAAAAGATCTCCCTGAAGCCTGGGAAGCCAGGTCTAAGATAAGGTTAGTTAGGGAGCTCAAAATAGTAACTATACTGAGATGTTTTTGAGGACCTGATGCCTGTACCTACATAACAAATGTAGAGGAAGAATATGTGAAAACTTTTTTTTTTTTTTCCCTAAAAAAGTAAAAGCTGGGGAAATGTTAAAATACAATCTGTTGACATGTTATTTCTCTCCCTTATCTCAGAGTAGTAGAATTTTTTAGAGGACAACGACCTGATTAAATTCCAGGAGAAATGGAGATGCTTGAACAAAACTAATATTAAAACTTACCATGAGGTTCAGGTATACTTATGTAACAAAGTTTAAAAGTTAAGAATTCAGAAATTCATTCTCTTTTATGGAAGTACTTCATCTATAAAGGCAAGGGCATCAGCTGTGCATAGGCGGTGTAAGATTCAAAATGCTGGTAAAGGAAATATTTTAAAGTATTTTAACACCCAAAAGCAAAACCCAAAAGCAGTCTTCA
Source organism: Falco peregrinus (assembly GCF_023634155.1). Taxonomy (NCBI): domain Eukaryota; kingdom Metazoa; phylum Chordata; class Aves; order Falconiformes; family Falconidae; genus Falco; species Falco peregrinus. Next base: position 23,034,076 of record NC_073728.1, read on the forward strand.
GGGTCCTGTGTTAGAATCCAGTCTAAAGGGTGTCACTCTCAATATGAATTTTCTCATAGACTTCTGCTTTAAATTTCTGTTTGTGTAGGTGAGATGCATTTGAAATGCATGTCCCTTTGGTTGAACAAGGAGTTCAAACAAGTATAGCACTTTTTGTTCAAATGCTTAATGATTAGTCTGTTTTTGGAGAAAGTGGGAGTTGGTATACCACAGCATGCTGCATCTCAAATCACTTATCAGGTGCTCAAATTCTTTCTTAGTCCCCAGGTTTTGTTTTAGGATATCAAGTCCAGTGAAAAGATATATTAGAAGGCCCACTGTAATTGAACCACACAATAGATTAAATTATTTACTGTAGGTTCTCTATCTTCCTTGATACTACTCCTCTCCACAGGTAATGAATTACTGAATAGATGCATGCCTAAGTTGAAAATTTTTTTAACAGTTTCAAAATACACATAGCACCCATTTGCTACAAAGGGGTCAATACATTTGCCTTTAATGCCATATCTAAGAGCCTACAGTTATTCTTCTAGACATAGGTTCTTTTCCCTTCTGACTTTAACACAGCTCTAGTAGAGTATAATGCGGTCTCTGTCTCCTTTCCTTCTCCTTCCTGCTCTGTTCCCAGTCTGGAAGAGAGAAGAGTTGCCTTTCAAACAGGAAGACCAGAAATCAATTTATTGCAGCAGATGGTCCAGTGTAGCTGAAGAGTAATTGGATCAGCTGTAGCAGTTATTTCACATATGAAAGCACCAGCAAATGGTGGTAGGTAACCTCATTAGCAAATAGACTTCAGCAGCAGTTAGAATTAATGTTAGAGAGGAAGAAAGAGGCATTGTTATTTAGAAAAATAAATTAGAGAAAGTTTAAGTCTTTTAGGGTTTGTAGGTAATTGTATTCCACATAAAACTATGGTTTTGCGTATGTATTCCTCGAAAAGCAGATGCACAGTACTCAGCCCTTCCTCATGGGGATAGAAGACACTCTAGAAGTGATTTTAAAACACTATGAAACACGACAAAAATACTACCTTGAAATACCCTGTTTATCTGTAAACAGAAACAGATAATTGTTCATACTTATAGACCAATAACCAACTTCCTGCTTGTACTTACTCTTATCATATAGGTAAATTGGTTTTATCCTTTTAAAACAAGTCCTTTCTGATGAAAGTGATAAGGAATTTTGGAAAGTAGGGGGTTTATTCGTAACCTTGTGAGAGTTTCTTTAGGTCTGACTGCATTTTCTTAACAGTTTCAAGAGTATAGTTAAATGTCAGGGCAGTTTCAGTGATGAACTCTAACACTAGATGTTTTCTCATGGTGTCTAATGACTTTTCTAAATCTTGCTAATCTCTACAGCTCGAAGTATCTTTAATAAAATTGAAGAGTAGAATCTGTCAGAGCCTAACCTAAATTTCTAGTCTTGCGTGCAGCTGAGAAACTGGTCTGGAAAACCTTCCTTGGAGATCACTGGCAGCTGGCCGTTCTGGTGGTGAGAAACCTGGCACCTTTAAAGCCAAAAAGCTACCAAATGTATTACTAAGCTGATCTAGCCAGCTGATTCCCTGGGTGAGAGACCGACCGGTCTATTGCTGATTCTTTCCAGCGCGTTCGCTGCAGGTGCACTGGATAACTCATGGCAGTTACTGAGCAGGTAGAAAATTCTGTCTTGTAGCACACTACAAACAACCGCACAGCATCTTAATCCTTCAATGCGTCTGTTTGTGAAAGCACCACAGTTAACAAGTCTATATTGCAGCCTACGGTGGAAACGGCAAGTGCAGAACTGGCAAGCTGTTGTGGATGAGGTTGGGTTTCTCCATCACGGTTTTCTACCCTTTACAGTTTACCAGGGTGTGAAGTGAGGGAAATAAGGGAAGAGATGGAAAGGAAGAGGAGAAGCAATGCAGTTCAGAAAGGTCAACCACGAGGTGGACAGAGAAGGGATAAAGACAAAGGGAAGGAACAATGAAGCAGGTCAGTAACTTCTGTTCCAGACTGTCACAGACTGAATTAGCTGATCTGGTTTATGATTGGTATTATAGGCAATCCACTGTTTAATTTAGCATTAAGAAAAATGATGTAATATCGTCCACTGAAAATAGGAAGTTTTCAACTTGATTTCAGTGACGGGATTCTTTAGGATAAGGGGTATTAAGCAATTGCACAGCTCTCTTTGTATTTATAAACATGCATGCTTAGGAATTTCTGGCTGCATCTGATCAGTTTATGTATTGAGGGGTTTACTGCAAATTTGTCTAAAATAATCTTGTCTATTACTGCCAATTAAACTGACACATCATGATTAATTATTATTGTCAGAGATAGTGCAGTGTATTTCAGTTAGCATTCCATATCACTACCCTTTCCTAATCTTAGTTGTTCTTAGCTAGCAGAGGAGTTGGGTCACCTCAGTGGTTTTATCAGCACTGTCTTCCTAATACTTTTAGAAACTCTGGAATTGTTCTGGCCTTTCAAAGCCGATTAAAAACATGGGGACATTTATATTCCAATATAACTGAAGAATATTCTAATCAGCTGGGCATTCTGTTGGGATACACTGTCAATTTAGGAGTTCCTTCCCAACACGCTTGAAGGCATTCTGGGAAAGCCTTGTCAAGGTGGGTTTGAATTTGTTACAGTGCTGGTAGGTACTTCTAGTGTCCAGGGTTTATATAAGGGACTTGTTAACACAGCTGCTAGATAGAGAACGGAACACAGAAGTTAGGATCAAATCTTACCAAATAAGTGAATTTTCCTGAAGTTGATTGATTTAGGAAGAAAACATCATTATTTGCGTATTATCAATGCAAAATTATTCTCTTGCTTTATAGACTTACATCAAATTATTTTCCAGTATTCCAGTTTCCTTCCCTGAAATGTAATGCATTTATCTTGAATCTCCTGATTCAGTGTGAATATAGTATAAGCAATGCGGACAGCCATACTTTTATCAAGCTGGGTATCATACATCCACTTAAAAGAAATTACAATTGTATTTCATTTATCTGTGGCTTTCTCTTTCCCTCCTTAAAATTCTAGAGAGATCTTTGGTGAGTAAGATCTGGTGTTGGTGACTCACTGTGATTTTTGTTTCAGTAACGCTTCGACAGCTGACACCTTCGAAAGTGTCTCATACTTACTAATTGTCAAATAGGTCTAAATCAGGCCATAGTTTCACAAACATATTTAACTACCATAAGCTGGCAACATAAGTGAAAGAAGAAGCCCTGCCCTTCCCTTTTACGTAGGTTAGCACACCATTTGTGTTGCCCTACAGCAGACTAGATTGGAGAACTAAAAACTCAGTTAAAAAAAAAAGTTTAAGCTAGATAATTTCACTATTCAATTCACTATATGGCCATACAAATGCTTGTGGTAAGACAAAAAGGAGATGGACAGTAGCAAGCAATGCCCTTGGGTACTAATTTGGAATTTGTGAAACTACGGCTTTGGTTATCTCTTGGTAGTTCCTCAAGTTGAAAACTTGATGTTTTCCTTCCCACCTAGAGGAGAAATAAAATTACAAAGGAAACAGGAAAGTATCTGTATTAAGAGAATTAAAAATCAGGATTTACACCCCGTGGTAGCCTAGTCAAAATGGCAATGTAGGTCAGACTCAAAACTGTGCATGTCCAGTTTACGATAGTCTATACCTCTGACATAATTAATCTGTTCTTAAAAACAAAAAATGTTAACTAAAATTAGTAATGTTGCACTTCTGTAATACGGATGAAATTTCCATTTTTATCTCCACTGAACTTCACTATGTGTATTAAATTCATTTTACCAAAATAGATATTTTTCATATCAACAAAGATAATATTCATCAAAATTCTCAAAATGTAATTAATTTATGTTGAGCTTTTTTATTTAAATTTTTATTTAAAATGGTACCCAGTTGCATTTAAATCCACTAGAAGAAAGTCAATGGGCTCCAGAAGGTGCTGCCTCTTAAAGCAGCGAGGGGCTGTTAATCATCAGGATTTTGGCAAGATGTGAAGCAGCAGCTCCCGCTGAGCCCACAGCTCATCAGAGGCCAGAAGTTGGGTATCACTAGTTAACCTGCCTCACCATCCTCTGATGATACTGTGATTCCCTGATTCCATGACTGCTGCACACTACTCAAAATCCAACCCCATGCCATCTTTGCCTCTATGCAAATGCTTGCTGACTTGTAGATTAAACATAGACTAATATTGTGATTTTATATTTTTCTGAATTATTTATCTCTACCATAACTTCTAAGTTACAAACTGACGCTTATTTAAAAAAAAAAAAAAACAAAACAAGGGTGGGGGGGGGGTGGGGGGGGGTGGGGGTGGTGTGGGACAGGACATAACACATGACCCCAAAAACCTAAAACAAAGCAGAAAAACCAACAAAACAAAACAAAAAAAAATCAAGAACATATTTATGGAAACTCGGAAACTGAACAGCATTGTATTGGAACTTTCATGCTTTATGACTAATGAACAATTTGTGGACACCTAATATTTCAAATTTCAGTTTATTATTTAATTCATGTTCTGTTAATATCATTTTAAAAAACACTGTTTTCTGGTAGTGTATTGCTGTAAGCTATGTCAGCAGTACAAATACGTCCCTTCATGGCAACTGTTACAGCTTCTCTAAGTTTAATCACAGTAATTAAAATATACTCAGGAGTATAAGCTTTTGCTTACATAGCTTTATTTTCCATGTGTTCTGCTGCAACTAGTTTTATAGCCTCAAATATGTGATGTAAAATTTCTTAATTGTGTCTTTCAATCATTGTACTTTCAGTACAGGAATTATTTTCTTCAAAGTTTTGTCTAGCGAGAAAACTGCTTGCTTGTTCTTTAAGCATCTTAGTCACAGTAGTCCCTGTATTTGTCACCTCCAAATCAGACTACTGCATGTGTAGCTACTGATTTATCAGCCAGTAATTTTGTCTATCCACAAGAGAAATAAAAGATGTGTAGCCAACCAACTTCAGTTACGTCTGAGTGATGGTTTTTAAACCTGGATTATTTATAGTCCTTCTTGGGAGGGATTTATAGCCCTTATCCAATCTTGCCACAAATAATTAGACAAAAGTATGACTACAATACAGTCCATAAATTATATGTAGTGCCACCTCTTAAGATATGCTTGTTCTGGTTATTTCAGTTTCCAAAAAACACTGTTTCCAGTTAAAAAAAAAGGGTTGGGTTGGGTTTCTTTCTGGCTTTTGTGCATGCATAAAAAATAATCTGTGAAGAATGCATAGAATCTGAGGATTAATATGATTTCCTCTTCAGGATTTGCATAACTTGGAAGCACATCATGCATAACTATCTTTGCCATAGCCATGTTTTCCAGGGATCAGAAGAGATATATTTTTTTAAGGAGTTTTTATTCAATTTAAGGTAAGTCTTTGAATTCCAGAAATCCTGTGAAGCAAAACATCTCCATGACTTTTTATAAAATAGGCTGTGTACTCATTTATTATGATGCAGGTGATTTTTTTTTTATTTATTGATTGATTGATTTCAATGCTAATTGTTCTTGAGGTGTTTAGAGTAAAAATTAAGGATTTTCATTTTTTTAATAACTTCTTAATGTCTAACAGGACAGATAATAATATTAAGATGTAATATCCCATAAGTTGTTTTTCTTGCTATCCCACCTCAAATGGCTTTTTATCACTTTTGGCTGCCTCAACCTACCCACCTGGGTCATGCCATCAAGAAGCAGATTGTACCTAAGCTGAATGCAAGGATTCCCAGATGGTGATTTTTTAAATCAACCTGATACAATTATCTCATATTTGCAAGCAACTGTGAGAAATTCTCCCTCCCTCAAAGTCCTTATCAGTCATTGAATTCAAGTCAGCTTTTTGAGCAATAAATATTTTGATACAGAATATGCATAAATGCGCTTCTTTGAATAACCATCATTTCTGATAAGAGTATCGAAGTCATGCATCTGAAAATAATTGATTAACCAATTTATACATATATCTAGTAATTACATATGTCTTTTAAACTAATAAGAAAATAAAAATATCTTTTCTTAGCTTTAAATGATTTAATCAAAGCAGTACTCCCCTATGAATTGATAGACTCATACTTTCTCATCTTGGGGCTCTCTGCCAAGATTCCTATGTATGGAAAAAAATTAGACTGAAAGTTTTAAAATTAGATCTTACTTGTCTATCCATTAACCGTAATAAAATAGAAAACAGTAAGTCACTTGGATGCCAGGCTCAGTAAATGTACCAAGATTTGGGGGGGGGGGGGGGGCGGGGAATAGAGAGAGACTGGATTAATTCTGCAGCATGCCTGCTGAGCAGGTGGCTAAATTCCTGAAGCAGGCAGCCAGCATGCTCTGCAGCAGTTTGCAGGTGTTGTTAGGACAGCAGCATTTTGCAGTTTGTGTTTTCAGAAATCCACTGATTTTGCTGATGCCTTTGAAGAGAATATTGAGAAATTTAATAAACTCCTGGTTCCTTAGAGGGTTATGAGCATAAATTAATACTATGAAGTCCCAGAGGTATGAACTGGCTAAAACAGTGTCGTCTTCACTATACAGATTCAGGAAAATGTCTATGTTATTGTAAGAAATAATAAAAAACCTTCTAGTGCTATTGGCTACCTTTGCAGGAACAGAGATTAGTAGTGACTCCAGCTTTTGTGGGTTTAGTTCCAAGTGCGGAATGTAAATAGATCAGATAATGAACTTCAATATTAAAACCAAAAAAAGCTAATATTTAGTCACAATATTTTTGAAAGTTAAGGGGAGCATAATTAAGCCAGAATAGTGCCTGTGAATTTATTATTTCAAGGTGAATGGTAGACATGTGCCTAATAATTGCATTTTGATGATTTTTTTTCAGGGCAAAATTAGAGGACTTGATTACATGTGCCATCAAATGAAATGCTAGCGCATGGTAACTTGAGTAATAGCCAAGAATGGCGGCAAAAACCCTGCAGGCTGATGGCTGGTGTAGTGTGTGAAGTCATTCACTGCTATGGTTGCTACATGATTAGTGAGCAAAGTGTCAAGTTATCAGCCTGTAAACAAAGCAGACAGACATTACTTTAAGCCTTATTTTATTGTCAATTAAAAACCAGTATAGCAAATCAACTGTAAAGTAGTTAATTTCTACCTGCCATACGGGGAGGGAGGCATGCCAAGTCCAGGGAGCCTGAATCAAAGACTTCTGTGTTAGAAAAAAGGGTTGTTTTCTAGAAGTGATAGCTATGGGGTGGTGGGGTGGCACGCAGTGCAACATCTTTTCCTAAAAGCCAGTGTCTAGGCAAGCCAAGTGCCTTCAACATTTGGTGATATAGTTAGACCTAGATGCTGTTCTGTGCCCGAACCCTTTACACTCAGAGTACACAGATGTGTGGGAGCGAGTCTGCAGGAGTTCGTTTCAGCCAGACTGACGTTATTAACCCTGCCTCAACACCAGCCCTGTCCTAGGCTCAGTGCAGAGACAGATGAGCACCTTTATAGAATGCTACCCCCCTACTCCCGTTTTTTCCATTATGTGGTTGATGAGAAAGTCAGTGTTTTGATGTTGGTGTCTGTAACAGAGATAAGCTTTTTTGCTGCAGTTGTACTAGTTACAAAGCAACTGATGCAAAGGTGAACCTGTTGTTCTGTGGAATGATGTAGACACAGGAAAATAATTTCAAATTAAATCTTTCTTCTTTTTTTTTTTCTCCAATTCTGCACAGCATAATGAAGTTCCTCTGGTCTCCTGATTCTGCCATCCAAAGAATTACTGGTAAGTACAACACTGAATGAAGCATTCTACTTTGTTCAGGTTTTCTTTAAAAAGCTCTTCATAGCAGTAAATTAGAATGAAAATTTAGAAAAAAGAGGGTGATTAGATATTACCTAAGAATTCTACCTAGTGCTAGTTATACTATGCCTATGCTGCTCAGCATTTCAGAAAGTGACAAGGCATGCCAAATAAAATAAAAATTCTAGGGCTAAAATGCAAACAAGTTACTTTTAACTCACTCATTACCTACTTGCGATATTTTCGGTGTACTTAACAAAACTTTTATTTACTGGTGTAGTGTTATTCCAATTAAAAATAAAGGATGCTACTTCATTCTGGTGAATGATAATGAGATACAGCTCCCAATTCCAGCTTTAGACTATGAATCCAGCAGTCTAAGTCTTTCTAGGATTTGAGTGATTGTGAGCAGTTACCATTTGACAGTCATTCAGCAGCTATGTGAAATGCATTAGCCATTGCAGGGCAGTATAAACAAGTCTGCATTGCTGCTCTGCCTGTTCTCTGTATAGACAGGAGAATTCTCCAGAGCTCTCAGACTGGCATCTCTGAAAAGCTTTGCATTTACTTACTATTCATTATTAATTGTTAAATGCTTGCAGCACACTTGATATTGTGAAAAGTACAAAGATAGAGTCCCTGCCTGGAGGAGCTTACTTTACAAGATAAGCAGAACCAACTCATTCTTTTGCTATACAACAAATACAGCTTTTTTTGTAGTTTGTTCACATTCTCTGAAACTCAGATGATACAGGCTTCAGTGCCCGTTATGTAACACTTCTTTACTGACTTGCACGTTACCCGGTTCAGAGTGAAGGATCTGTCAGAGCACACTTGGGTATATGCAGTGTGGCAGATTTTACTGTTCTGAACAATTGGTCCCAACTGCTCTTATTTTTTATTTGAGGTTTCAAATCGTTTTTGAAAGATAGAAAATTTCATGTTAATATCCTAAGCAGAAGAAAGAATGAATCTCTGGATGGGAAGACAAGCTGGAGCTGATGCATACTGAATAGCAAGAGAGGTATAATATTGGCAGGGCCTCTGACTAGTCTGTTCCCTTCTCCATAAGGCAGAAAGTTTTATGGTTTTGCTGGGTGGGAATAAAAGGGGAATTAATAGGTTGAGCAAAGGTGGCATTCTCTTGAAGAAAGAAAAATGTATGCTACCCTGCATATTATAAATGGAATGTGTATGATTTTATTTGTATGTGTTTTCCTTTCAGGGAAGAATTAGGACATGGCAGATTTGAGGGGTTTTATGTCCACAGTTATACGTGCTCCATCCCACTCCTTCCAAAATCCCAACTATACTTAGCAGTTTTTGGAAGGCTTCATAACTAGTAACAAAGCGCTAAATGTAAAGATGTGGGTAGATGAGGGGGAATTTTGTAACTAAAAACAAAGGATAAAATGGCAGGAAAAAGCAGGCAAGAGGAAGTGGGTGACCTGAAGCATGCAGAGAAGGAGAAAAATAAAAATATTCTGAAAAAAGTAGAGCTAGAAGAAAAAAATGTGATCCAATCTTGACAAACACAAAGCATCTCTGCAATAGTTTCTGAATCCTGTATGTTTTACTTGTAGTAGGCTGGTCTATGAATGAGTCAGTTGTTTTAGTCGGACAGGAGATTATAATGAGGAAAAAAAAAAGCGGGGGGGGGGGGGCAGGGAATGGGAAGTGGTCAGTCTGGGGGCTCCTAACTGGGCAGAAGTTGAGGTGTCAGGTCAGAACAAATGAGTCGAAGACTCCTGGCTTGGCTGCCTACAGGTGCCACTGCAATTAACCTGGTGAGGCAGTGCCTGGAGCTTGTTAGGACTATGGGGGTGCTGGCAGCAAAAACAGGGGACTGACTTCTAAGAGGGGTGGTGGTGAGCATTTGGAGCTGCTCAGCTTCCTCCTGTTCAGTATATAGGAACTTAGGGCATCTTCAGATAAGTTTTAGCCACGCAGATACTCCGTGTATTCTGTTCTAAATCTTTTCCCTGTAGTACTTTATTCTTTCTGTTGAGTCTGAGCTGCCTAGTCACCATCCACTCATCAAATTCCTAAACGGAAGATTCCTACAGATGCCAGTCTTAGCTGGAACTGGGTAAACACAGTTCAGAAAAATTGGCATACAGCCACTCAGCTTACTGTGATTTCACTTTTCAGTTCAGGATACCAGATACTCATCATTGACATTACAATTCTTTCTGTAACATTCAGACCCTTTTACAGAGAGATATTCAAGTTTATATATCAATAATCTATTCTAAATAATCTAAAAGCATCACAAGCATCAACATACACTTTGCAATAAATATGGTCCAAAGGGATCTTGACAAATTCATATTTGTTTTAACGAATAGGCCAGAAGGAATATCGAGATGATCGAAGTATAACTTCTTTCAAAATGTGGCTAATGGGACGTGATCAGCTGAAGGAAAAAACCCAATTGAACTCTGAAAGTGCATTAGAATAGGCCACAGAAGAAAATAATAGGTCTAGGATCAATATTTCAGACACAAAAAATTTAAGCAAAACTAGCTTAGATACTGAATACTAAAGACAACTTCAATGTAATGACAGAAACAGAGATAATTGAAAGTATTCTCCATGTTTGAAGCTCTTGACTGTGTAGTCAATTTTACAAATAAGCATTCTGGATACTATTGAAGCACCAAAAATGGGAAGTGAGGGGAATGAATCTTACTTTAGTTGTAACCATTTAGACAGAGCACTGAAAGGCAATCAACATCTACAGAGTGCTGGAAAAAGGTTTGGATTCTTTAAAAGGTGTTAATTTGTAAAACCAGGGCTAGGATTCATTCCAACATGCAAATATTTTTTTAAATACCACTGATATTTATACATCAAAATAGTTAGAAAAAACAACTTTGGGCATGATGGTCCATCAGCCCAATTACTTTATATTTGCTGACTGAGATTTTGAATAAAAATAGGCTAAGATCTTCTAAAACTTCCTTTGCTTTGATTTTCAAATTACTGCAATATATAACGCTTCAATCTTCTTGAAAATAGAAATACAGATACTAGGCATGTTTGAGAGCTGAAGAGGTTATTATGGTAAATAACACAGCACCTATATATTCATTCCTCTAGAGACTGCTATACAGAAGCACACACATATGCCTTTGTTGCAGCTGCACAAAATTTCCGTTTCTGATCCATTCTTAATTCTCATGATCAAAAGAGTTCCCATTCCCAGCGTATCTCCTATGGTGTGTTATCTGGATATGACTTACAGGTTTTACCTCCACAATCATTTGGGTACAGGAAAGGAAGCATCAAGAGGTAAGGTCATAGTAACGCTTCCTCAGTCCTTGTGTTCCTATAATATAACATCTGCAGGGAAATCAGGCTTTGTAATCCTGAACTGTAACATCTAAGCACAGAGCAAGAGAAATACCTACCTAGATGCTGTGACCTGTCAAAGGCGGGGGGGGGGGGGGACGGGACGGGGAAGGTTTTACAAAAGCTTATTATTTGATAACACTTTGTAAAAAAAGGAATAATTTGCTCAATTTGGAATGTCTCCTTCCAAACAGTAGATGCCCAGCTATACTGGTTAAAATAATTGTTAATGTAAGCAAGTAAGCATATTTAATTTACTTTCTTTTTTCATTACTGAAAAACATTGTGCTCTTTTCTGCCAAATTGTAGGAAATATAATAATATAAAAATCATGCTTGTAATGGCTTCAGACTTCAGCCTGCAAGTGCAATCCAGAAAGCTAAATGCAGCAGTAGCAGTAGGCAGCTTCACCCAGGTAAACGCTAGGAATACCTCAGGAGCAGTTAACACTTCAACAGCAAAACCTTCAAAGCACAGAGGACAGCTGAGCCACACCCGTATAGGAAGAGTCATACATAGTTTTATGCAATGGTATTTTTTTATAATAAACTCAGGAATTTTAATTTACCAAAGCCAATACAACACTAAGGTTCAAATGTTAGAATTTTCTACTGTATTATATATTACATTTTATTCAGCTATTTATTCTGGTTTTCAAAAAAAAAGTTTACTTGAGGAATATATTTTTTCCCCACTGGTGTTTCAGTAGGCCAAATAATGGTTTAGACTAAAGGATTTATTATCATTCGAAAGATTGTTATTTTGTTTTCTTGCACAAATTTAATAATTTGTTCTGCACTTTGCTTGCAGGATTTTGGTGGAAAATTTTCTAAATCATCTTTGGTAGTTATTTTTCTAGTTATTATTACAAGCTTAAGATCCTTTGGGAGATTGATGCATTATACATCTATAATTATTTCAACTCCCTCCTGTTTCTGTTCAATAAAAAATTTCATATCAATAGCTCTTGGCACACAATAGCTATGCAGAGCTCCTTGTCTCTGCAGGCAAGAAATCCCAACCCGTATAGATGATGAATTCTCAGTGCCACAAAACCCTGCATTGTTGTCTGTTATTCACCATTCATCCAGAGACCATGTGAATCCTCTTTCTCTAATAATTATATATTTATATCAGGTAGACTGCAAAGATATTTGGGAACAGGAGGAAGCTATTGCGGGAGTATGCTGAAGGAATCTTGGAAAAGTTCCACAAGCTTAATGCGTTCTAGTGGCTATTCCTAGCCAAAGAAACTGATGATTCTGAGACTTCAGGCTCCTGTTGAATACAAAGTATGCAAAGCAAGGCAGGGAGGCGTTTGAATCAAGGTGAACATTACTGATGCATTCTAAATTGTTACAGGTACTGTGCTTTGTAGTGAGATGCCAATTAGGAAAGAAGACTGCCTGTTAGGCTGCTGTGAGTAGTTTTACCAACATTTTTTTGGCATTTTTGTTCTGTTGGTTGTGTGTTGGATGTGAGGGAATTAAAAGAAAACCAACTTGCTGCTCTTTTGCAACTCCTGGAATGCACCAAAAAGTGCTTCAGTTATAATTCAGTTGCACTGATGAACTTCACCATCTATATCTTATGGTGGCATTGTCCAAAACATTTAGTATTCCAGCATTTGTAATACATCCAGGACAATACCTTTGTATATTTTCTTCAGACAGAAGGATCAGAAAAGAACTCTTCTGTTAAAAAATTATTTGTAATGCAAATTTTTAAAATTGAAACGTTAACAAAATAGCAACACAAGTACAACTGGGAGGGTAGGGAATCATTTAACTCCAAGTTATCAAGCGTCATGTCTTAACCATGTTATGACTTACACAGGCTTGCTGCTGCTCCTTATTTCCCATTTCAAATCTCAGTTAAAATATTGCTAAATGTACAGAAAATACTTTCTTCCTATTGTCATCTTAAGAAACTACCACATATCACTTAAGGCAGTTATATGATTCCTAATGGGGTGGCATGCAGTGAGTACAGGCAGTAATGTGACCCCAAAAAGTTTTTTCTCTATAAAGATATGTGCTCAAATTATATTAAAAGAAGGTCTCAGACCCTCAAAGTATTTTGTAAGAATTTTCAGTAGGGTCCACAGGTAAACATGTGAATACACACTCAGTATTCAACAGCACTAATAGTAGTCCTTGTGAGTGAAGGGTAGATTGCATTTTACTGAAATAGCAGAAGAAAGGATAAGCAACACATCATTAGCACGAATAAGAAGAAAAGGAGAGAAACAATACGTACTTTTATCTTTGGTATTCTGAATGCTGTGTGTTGACATATCAGCCATGGACTCCATTTTATTACTGTATATCAAAAATTGAAATATATGAGATTAACCAGTGAAGACTTGATGAACAATAGTAATATTCCTTATTATTATTAGCACAACTAAGAGCAAGCCTCAGAGAATGTGACATTCAGAACACTGGAGGACTGCCAATCTTACTCCAAATCTATAAACACTAGAAATGACATTTTGAAGAACTATTGATTAGTTACACGGATGTCAATTCCAAGTAAAATAGTGAAGATTTTTAGACCTGAGCAACAAAAAATTTAGAGGCTAAAGTGGTAATCATGGTAACCAGGACAAAGATAAATCTTGTCAAGTTACTCCTTTTTTTGACAAGACCATAGACCTATTTTAAAAGGCAAATGTAGATGCATAGTTGTTGGTTGTTTTTTTTGGTTTTTTTTTTAAAGGAACTAAATATCACACGTTCACTAAACACATATATTAGGTGGGGGACAACCTTGGCTAATAGATTTTAAAACATTACTAATGGGGAAATGTAACTGAGTGGTATTATTTCTAGGAAGGATCCTCTATGAATATTTTTTTTTAATTTGGTGTAATTAGTACTCTTGTCAGTTATGCAAATGATACTGTAAGGTTTTTGGTAGCGAAGTTTGCAGAGGACATGAAAAAAGAACAAGGTTTACAAGGTTGCTCTTTCAGGGCAAGCTGGGTAGTCTCGTTTAAAAATTTGAGTTGAAAACAACATATTCAAATATAGTCAAATGCATGGTACAGCAATTGGGACTTGAAAATATAGGATAAGAAAGTTCATTTTCAAATGAAACAAGAATGAAAGAGTTAAAAGCCAAAACCACCTCAGAGTGAGCGGTCCTGCAAAGAAGCCCAGCTTGGTCCTCTGACGACTAGAATGGGGAGCAGTGAGCAGAAGCAGGGACGTGAGTGTGGTATGAGTTGGGACATGTTGCACTGATGAGATTTCTTTAGGATATTCTGCCTTTTGTTCAGGAAAGATTTTGAAATTCTATTAATGGATTGTGGGAGAGCCACAAATGTGTTTTGGAGGACTGGCTTTAAACCAATCTTAAGAGATTTAAACTGAGATTTAAACCAGGCTTAAGGAACTTAGCTTATGAACTTGCTGAAGAGAAAATTAAGAGGCACATGACTGCTGAAGATATTACGCTGTCAGCAGGTCTGAAAATGGAGTGATATTACCTAACAACCAGCAGTTGATAGTAGGTGAGTTCACCTTGTAAAATGCAGTTTATTGTAAATAAGTGTTTGAACAGCTGATACAAAACACAGTGAACACAGAACTGGTCTGGGCCTTTAATTCAGATTCAGAGCAAATCAAATATAAACTGTTTGCTTCCATCTTGGAATCTGTTAATTTAGCAGTTACTCTTTTCCCTCCATTTTAAAAGAGTCTTTTCCTCTGACTAATAGGAACAATTCTGCTTTAATGTTATTATAATCAAATTATGTCCTTTAGACATCATGAAACAACTTCTCCCTGATGCATAAATTTGTCAGCTGTATTCTGTTTATTCTTTTTTTCTCTGAATTTCTTTGAGGTGGTATAAATTAACCATTGGGGATTAGATAGTTTTTGGAATATACTTGCAGTCTGAAGGACTAGTGGGAGTGAGGCAGCTCTGTCTTCCTCATGAGCTCAACTTTAAAGTGGGTGTCGAGCTTGGGGCTAATGTTCAGATCAGCAGAGGAAGGTTTTGAAGGGCTTTTCACTTCCTGTCTTCCACAGCGCAGGGTGTCGATACATTTCACGTAGCAGTCACTTGCCCGTAGCAGCATTTGCAGTATTTCTGTCTCTTCATCCTGTGCCCTTTGTCACCCAGTTATTAAATCTCCTTCTTATTGAGTCAAAATAAATAAATCATGGTTTCATTAGAGGAGTAGCTGAGCTAAATCTAGTGGAATGAAGCTCAGACTAAGCATTCTAGCCCATGATGCCTGAAGTTCTAAGAAAGGGTGTTGCTTATATTTTGCTTACAATTCTTCCATGTTTGAAAGTGGCTGCAACTGTGTAAAGTCATCAGGGATTAACATTTATTTCTATATTGCTACTGAAAATGCTTAGGATTAGCTCTCAGCAACAGCAGATTGTAACATACTGTTCCAATTCTAGACTTACATGACTACTCTAGCAGACTTGGAGTAACAAAATGTGGGGCAGAACGTGTAGAAGGAAAGTATCAGTATAGCCCTACAATCGAGTAACCCTGCTTAGGCTTAAGGTTAGGGGAGCAGCAATTATATAGTTAGTGTCTTCACAGAAGTCCTGTGTTAAAAAGGAAAAAAAAAAAAAAAAAAGATTATTTGATCCTGCTCTCTTAGTCTTGTAGAGGGTGTGTGGAAAGCTCAGTGGAAAGCCCACTGTTTCCAGGAAGCCAGTGAACCAAAGCAGAAAACCTGGAGGAAGGTTCAAAATGGCAGAGCTGTGGTTATAGGCAGAAAGTCCTATTAATGTTTCTGTTTGAGTACCACAGGAATCCTTACAAGTCTTGTGAGAGACAGGTCTATCTCTTTCTCAAATGACTTCAAACCTGGAGCTTTCAGGTGGCTTCAGCCAGTTGTTCTTAGGCAAGAGGACAGCCAGATTTGCCTTGCTTGCTTGCCTTTGCAAGGCCACCTTTAGATACAAGGAGACCAAAATCTGCATTTTTGCAAGGCAATGATTTAAAGTTGACATAATATACTGGTTCTGGGAGGAACATGGTCTCAGACGGGACTGTCATGGACATCCCAATACTGCACTGTAGGTGACTGAAGAATGCATAGTAGAGACATGTCTTTCTCAAGGCCATGTTGCCACAGCTTCCAATAAAAATGAAAAACTGTTGAAGTAAAGAATTTTCTTTCATTATGTATATAAATAGTGTTGGCAAGTATATATCTTGCTATATAAATAAATAGTACATGGCCTATCAGTCAGCCAAGGACTGAACTGGAGAACCTCAGAACCTGGGAGCTGCAGACTGTAACTGACAGCATCCTGAAACCTCCTGTTCTGCAAGGGACTACCCTCAACTTACAAAGATTTGGAAGAGCTGGCATGTTGGGCCACTGTGTCTCTCAGTACTGAATGCAGGTTCCATGTTTAGGTCAAAGGTACTGATCTGAAAGACTTGTCTCGTTCTTACTAGTCTTTATCTTTGGGTTGGTGGAGGAGAACTGAAGACAGAAGTGCGCTCTGACCTAGGCACCTGTGCATCTTCCACATACAGCTCTCCAGACAGTGTGGAGGCTGTACGGTCTTTTGCCTTGGTGTGCTTATAGTGTGCAAGTCCAAAGTTTGGATGTGGAGCACATAGCCTGAAAAGCTTTGATTACTGCTGAGTAAGTCCTCTATGGAAAACAGCTACAGATCCTGGAGACCTGGAAAGTTGCCAGAGAGACAGGCTTCTTTTTTAGGCAATTGTGACCTCTTACATTGTAATCTCTGCCCAAGTGACTATGAGCCTCTTGGGAAGAAAAGCAAGAGACCAAAGAGAATCTGTGTCATTTCCTGGAAGCATTCAAAGTGTGGAAATAAGAGGAAGAGAATCTAGGAGCCGGAAGATTTTCTTTGGTAACAAAATAGATGTTTTGAAAGCATTTAACAGGTTACTCACACCTTTGGTACCCTGCAGTTATTAAGTATATTTCTAAAATTTTTGGCAAAACAAAATACAGGAAGTATAACTTTTCTATAAATAAACAAATCTGAATCTTTTTTTCTTTTCTAGAAGTAAAGACATTTCAAATAATTGAAAAGAGATCAAAACCTAGTGATGGCTAAATATAGTTTGTTTGATAGGTCCATATCCCATGTCAACTGAAGAAAGACAAAAATAAGCTACTTGGATTCAGAATCAAATTGCAGTGATTAATTTATCCCTTTTAGGTAGAAGTCAGTACTGATTGTATCATCGTGTTGCTAGAGGGGATGACTAGTGAACTTGTTCATTGCAGTAGGTCTTTCAAGATTTTGTGTTAGGCAGTTTTGTGTCTGTGTTGAATCAGTATCAGAAATGCCGCATGCTGTGGGATATTTAGGAGGGTTGGGGGGGGGAGCGGGGGGAAGCAAAACCGTGCCTTATTGCTTTTAGTGTTAATGGTACTTTTATCATGCTGAACCATAAATCTGTTTTGCCTGATGTTCTTAGGCATCAGTAACTCATGGCTTGGAGTTCAAGGTACTACTGCTACAATTTCTAGAAATGTTTTCATGGATAACTTGCAACTTAAACAACTTAGTCTCCAAAACTGTGTGCATCATTTCTTGCTCTTCAGCTCATAACTAGTTTAGGGAGGTAGTAAGAAAATTTTAAATCTAAATTCAACATCCTGGTGTAATTGACAGAAGAAAATTCAACCAAAAAGCCTGCCAGTACTGATTATTTTCAGTTGATAACGATCATTCATTTACTCAAAATAAATAGGCATATTTATCAAATGCTTAATTAACTGCTTTTTAATTTTAACTTCTTTCTTTCCTCCTATTTTTGCCATTCTCTTTTAGCATTAATATGCAAAACAGCAGATGGGTTTTTTTGTGAGATAAGTACAAAAATAGTGGCTTGGGAAATCAGTTTATAGGCACTCTCAGAGGCATAATAGGCAGCCCTATAAATCTTACAAAAAATCTGGGAAAGGAATGAAAAAGGCTCTCATAGCTAGTTTTATTGAAGAGGGAAAGATGTCAAAGAGAAGTCAAAGAATGAATATTAAGATTACTGCAACCTTGACCTACTCAGTGTACATAGTTAGTTGTAGAAAGATTTTGTGCTTATTTGGGTTATAATTTTTCTGTTATTTGCTAAGATAAAGTATAATGTTAAATATCAGAAACTGCATGTGTGTAGAAAATGAGAAAATTAGTGATATATATCTTAGAAGTTTGCATTGAATTTGAGATTTCAGTGTTCATCTGTCGTTGCTGGAGTATTTGATCATTTGGAAGAAAATTAGGGACTTTCTTGTAGCTATGTAGAATACTAAACTGTAGAACACCAAGGAAAGGAGGCTTGAAAACATTGACACATCTTACATCTCAGACAATTTAAGGTGATTGGAAATATTACTACTTTTTAAAATGCTCCTCAATGCAGTTGCAAGATTGGTAAGGTCTCATCTAAGAATCAGAGTATTTAGAATTGTACTTCTGCCTGTTTGAATACTGGCATCAGTCAGACACTCCAGGAAGTCTACTCAACTAAAGAAGAAAAATCATCATCTTTGACTAGTCCTCCGGTGATCTTCATTGTGACATAACCGGGTCAAATAATAAAAAATATATGCAGGGTAAATTTAGGTCTTGAGCTGTTAGAGAATACTCAAAGAAACAAATCAAAAACCTTTGCTACTGGTTTCAAAAAGAAGATATGAGGTATGCCTTGATTGTTTTCGCTAACCAAAGTAGCACATACATGGAAACGGTCAAAGCCTTCAGACAGGCTTGTGTAAAGAACTCATATGTGCACACACACAGCCTGTTTATAGGAGCATGTGATATTGGTTCTGAATACAGGGTTCCATTTGGTATTGGGTTTTGGATTCTGAAGACTTTGAGCCACTATTTACACATTTTAGTATGAATCACTTGTGAAAGTTGTTCAGGAGCACAAAGGAGAATTTATTTTGAGAAAAGAAAGCAAGGTCAGAGAAGGATGGAAAAAACCAAAAACCTGCACCTCAAGATATTGTAGACATCTCTCCAGTCAGTGATACTGGAGCATTTTAATGTTTCATCAGATCCCAAATGGAATCTATCTTAGTATGAGCAAACCTCAAGTAATGATTTATTTATGCGCAAGGCATCTTAAGAGCAAGGTGTCTAAAAAAAAAAAAAAATCATCCTGTTTACTCAAGGTTGTTGGCAGGAGTAATGTCTATGAGATACTGTTTCCTTCATTTCAGCATGGAATAGAAAGAACTTTGTGGACATAAACGCAGCCAGTAAGGATAATTTAGCAATAAGCACTGTTAACTTCTACTGCCAAATTTTCCATAAAAGAATTCCAGAACTTGTTTCCTAGCCTTACAGTCTTCTGTAAAACATCTCCAGTACTACCTTCATAAGACAGGTATAGCAGAAGCAGAAGAGTCTAGATTGTTTTGTACTCCTCACATTAAACTCTCAAACGTTGATATTTTCATCTCCATCCTTATGTGAGGGGTAGTCTAGCCCATTCTTGTTATTTCCAATCAGCAGCTTTGTTCTACAGTCATTTGCCAAAGAATACAATTTTTAGAAGATTTTTTTTTTTAACCTGCATTTATTTTATTTACTTTGGCAGAAATCTTTCTAATTGCCGGGGCATCAGAATAACCAATTTGGTATTTGAGAGTGATATAAACTTGACTTGTCTTCTTACCACTATCAGGCATTAGACTCTACTACTCACATTATCAGCGCAGCTGGTTCAGAAACTCTTCCACTGAGAGTCCTACATATCAGCAATTTCTATATGAATTTGTGTTAAGATAGTCTTGACTTGCCAGCAGATCAGACCAAGTTCATCTACAGCAACAATGCTTATAAGAACTATTGTAAATAAAAAACTTTTGTGGCTCAGTGGAAGAACAACTTGGCTAATTCCTGAGAGAAGTGAACAGTTTTTACACTCCAAATAAAAAATATGGCTTGCAGACATATTCTGAATGACAATAACAATGTTTACAAATTATTGTTTTGTATTTACTTATCCTCATGACAAAGGAGTATAACAAGACAGTCATTATTCTGCAATTGGACATACAGTATATATAGGCTGTATCATAGAAAAGAAGGCTGGAAAAGATTTGAAGCACTGTCTAGTTTATCATTTTGCCCAAAAACAGAATCAGCTGTATCAAGCTTAGACAAGTTTGCCTGAACTGTAACATCAAGCAAAGTGCACATTGCCTTTGCAATGCTGACAGTCAAGTTTGCCATTCTGTTCATTTAGGTAGCATTTTCTACTCAGTTTTTGTGCATTGGCTTGATTTGCCTATAGTTTCTAGGTAAACTTTATTTATTTTCTATATGATGCAGTCAAATTTGGTTATCTGTAGGCAGATTGTACTGGTGATGTATTAACTGTGCCATGGCTGTGGAGGCATCTGAGCTGGCCTTAGATGAGTAGTTTGGCTGCTTTGCTGGTTTGAGTGCCGTGATCAACAGAATCGCCAAACTTTTGCACCTTAATTAATCATTGTATGCTCTTATAGCCTATTACAGGTCATGATATTTTCAGCTCTATTAACCTGGTTCCAGTATGTAAATAGTTTTCTTGTAAGCAAGTACTCTTATTTACACTTGAAACACCAAAAAGTAGAGGATGGTATGCATAAATTATATAAAGTTTATGAATAAATTAAAAATAGGGACTTCTAATTAACAGCCAACACCAATATGTGACAGAATTAATGGACAAAGATATTTTTAATATTCTTTGCTGATGTGGTATAAATAAATTTCTCTAATTGGATAAAAAGTTACTGATTTGAAGTACAGCAATAATTGTTTAAAATGTTGTACTCAAATGATATTTCCCTTGCTTTTTTTAATTTTTTTTTTTTTATTTCCACATTATACTTTAGACCTACAGCTAGTATAACCAGAGTTATTAGTGATCTAGCTCTTCTACCAAATACCTCTGATCTTTCCTTTTTTCTTTTTCATTCTCAATAAAGAAAAAAAAACCTTCAACAAGGGACTAAGAAAGCATATATTTTAAAAAATTGACACTCAAGTATATTTTCTTTTAACCTAATCAAATTTGTTAGAAAAGTCCTTGTATGCTAATTTGTAAAAGATAAATAATAATTTAAATAGATTTTGTAAACAAAAATTGGATTATATTTATCCCTTCCATCTTCACCTTGATTTTCCGAGTTGAGATCAGATCTCAAATAATGTTTACTCTGCTAAGGGCATAACTAAGTACAATGGTCCCTGTACTTATGCTGACTTCTGTAAAACCCAGCCAGTGTTCCATATTGATACTAAAACTTTCATTGAGTTTAGTGACCTGTCTCTTGATGTTGCTGCAATGTTGCTGCTGAGCTCTCTTTCCTCATCTATTTAATGCTGCCCAGGATTTCAACTTGGCAAGTTTCAGAGCTGTATTCAAAATTATGTCCATTATTTCACTCACTCACCCAACCCATTTAATTTAAAGAATAAGGACCATCAAATATAGCACTACTTTCATAAAATGGAACATTAAATATTGTTAAATGATACTTTCCTTATCTCTTACTTACTATATTCATTATCAAGTGATGTTGATCTATAACATTAGAATTTGTGTCCAATTGCAATTACTCTTGATCACGTCTAATCAAGCTGTCTCAAATATAACTGGAAAACTTAAGATGCCCCTTCTTAGTAAAACCTTTGCCTTCAGTTGTAAAGAGAAAATATATCACCCAAAATCCTTTTTCAAGGATAATTTGTATATGCATTATCAGTATTTAAGGCTCTTTACTTAGTACTCAAGTATTCAAATGAAATAAAATATGGAATACAAGTTATATGCAGTGATTTTAATTAATATAAAGCTCCTTTTCTTTTTTTTAAACAAGAAGGTTGTCTAGGTTTCTAACTGCTTGCTGAGCCTGGATACTTGTTTCTCCTCAGAGGAAGTGCTGATATGACCCAAACAGTAATAACATCAGAAATACCCCAGAGCTTCTCTCCAAAAAGTAATGAGGAAATACCAGAAATGACTGTAAACATCTTCACAATGAGGAATGCATCTAACCCATCGTTTTCTTGAAAATACCAAAATCTCTGTAATGCAAGCACTTTAACCCCTGTAACACCACGCAAAACAGGTAACAAATGGTTATTTCCCCATAATCTAACTTGCATGCAGTAAGATTTATTTAAGGAAATCGCATTTCCCCCTGGAAATGATTCCCATTATTTTATCTTATACCGTTGCTTTACTTCTACTCACCACAATGAGTAACACATAGACAAGTGTATGCAGAAGCAGCCTGTGTGTCTCATTCCTTAATTTGCCTTGCTGTTGCTCTCCTATTAGCTATAGCTACTCAGTCCTCTGGACACGGTGTGACAGGGACTCTGCTACCTTGGCGGTAGGTACAGCTGCAGCTTGAGCACTTGCTTGTCTGCCTCACGCTTGTAACACCCTCGCTCCTTCCGCTCATTCGTTCCAGGGGAGGAATGACACCAGCATTTCTGAGCTGCTCTTGTGTTTTCTCCCAGAACACTCAGGGAAAGCAGACTTCGTGATCTCCATGCTAACTACCAGCCTGCCTGCTGCCAGTTCTCCCTACTTCTGCCAGTGATGACATTCAGCTTGCTCCTCCACGCAGGATACAGCACTGATTCCTCATTATGTAAGGCAGTCTAGGTCAAGTGTAGGAGAGACACTGCCGGCCCGAGCAAGCCAGTGGATTGCTCCCTCAGCTTCATGCTTCATGGGGTCTGCAAGCTGGATCCTGATCTTTGCCATCTCTACTTGGGTAAATGTTTTTGCATGATTTACGTGATTACTGTGCTGTTTTTCCATGCAGATAGCTGTCAGCCATGCTGTGAATTGCAGAGAGAATTTGCTAGGTGAAACCAGCTCTGTCAGCATGATTGAATTCACAGAGTAGTAGTTCTTCTAGGCATCTCAGCTTTAAGACACTTTACAAATAAATAAATCATAAATTGGCTTTGTTTAACAAGCATCTTTTCTAACCGTGTGGGGATTATTGTTAATTTGACTGATTAAGCAGTGAATGAAATCCATTTGCTTGAAGGTGGTGTGGGAAAGCATTACTGGATAGAGCTATTAGCTCTGAGAGGTTTGCTGCAGTTCCTGGCTGTTGCATTGTTTTAGCCTTGCAAATTACAAACATGTTTCTTTTATTAAACAAAACAAAAGGGGGGAGGGGGGGGGAGGGGGAAAGTTATTTCTTTTTCTAGCACAGTTTGTTTAGTTTTTTGAAGTAGCAATTAAATCCAGGATGTGGTTTGCTATTTACTGCATGAATTCATAAATCTGTATGCTTCTGAAATATATAAAGTGAATACTGCAGATGAAATTACATTTAGTGACTGCTCTGCAGAATGCCAGAGCAGTACTTGTTAGCTAGATTTATGTTAGAGGGTAGGTTTTTTCCATGCACCATGTAGAATTCAAAGAATTTTTTTTATGTTTACACCCTGCTGAAAATGAGTCTGTAATGCAACATAGAACAGGTTTTCCCTTAAATGAATTATACATACTGGACATTATCAGGTGCTGGAACAGCTG
This sequence comes from Falco peregrinus, assembly GCF_023634155.1. NCBI lineage: Eukaryota > Metazoa > Chordata > Aves > Falconiformes > Falconidae > Falco > Falco peregrinus. The sequence goes on from NC_073728.1 coordinate 23,057,746, forward strand.
ATTATACTGGAATGCAGCAGACGAGGCCCTGGAAAGTAAGAGCATAACACGGATACTGCAGTATCATGTAGGGAATTTCAACAAGGCTAGCTTGCTTGCCAGGGACAATTGCTACACAATAAATTTGACAATATTTTTCCTGCATTTGAGAGATTAATTTGAAAAGTCGTGTTTATGTACAGCACCTTGGACAGCAACTTTTTTCTTTTGTGGCACTGTCGTATGCACTGCATGGGAGTTAGCAATTTGTAAGTATTAAATAATACAAATTTAAGATGCTGTAATGAATTCCAAAACATAGGGGAATTTATAGTAAAAATACCTGAGATAAACTTTGGTCAGAATTGTATCAATGAGTTATACTTAACAGCTTGCTACCAAAAAATTAATTTTACTTAAAAATAGTGATGTTTGTATTAAATTATGTTAATGAGTGCCAAAAGAGAAAATTAAAAAAAGGAAAAATTATTGCCTATTGAAAATATGACATTTACTAAATTTTCAAGTCCTATAGGTAACTGCTTACTCTAAGAATAAATACTAAGGTCCCTTTCTTAAATCAAAATTAAGTTAAATATTAACATAAGATTATGTATTAGTATCAGAGTAAAACTAATTTCGATGGGAAGTTGAAATCCTTTAAATTTGGTGTGTCGTCCATCCCCCCCTCCCCCCAAAACTAGTGGTTCTTCGCATTGTTCTAGAAATAACTGATGAAATTTAATTTCAGCACTTGTTTCTAGGTGAGGTGAATCATTTTGTCATTTTCTTATTATCTTTAAAGCTCTCTTTCTCTGGAAAAGAACTACCAAGCAGTCAGTTGTCTCTTCATCGTGGTCCTACCTTACCAGTTACTAAATTACTTTTTTTTTTTTTAATGGCAGTCATGTAGATCTATGCTGTGATTTAATAGAAACACCAGGCTGGTGCCTTCGTTAATTACATTGTGAAAGAAATTAGGGTCAAGAGAATGTAGCTCATTTTTGGTATCTTGAAAACATCTCTGTTGCAGTGCAGTCTATTACATTGTGTAATATTTTATAGATATTCTATACTTCAAAATACAAAAGTATGCCTTGCAAACAAACTCTTAAAATAATAGCATAGTATAAGTACTTAGAACAAAACTTCTAGGTACCACACATTATTGTAATGATGTACTTCAGATTCTTTGTTTCTTTCTGCCTGAAGTGTTCTGAAATAGTTATGCTATTATATATGAGCACACTGTGTTCTGTCCCATTTCAAGTGTGGGTGCTTGAGGTATTTTCTTACAGGCTTAAGGAGTATTAATAACCTACCTATTCAATTAGAAGAAAAAAAAAAAGAAGAAAAAGAAAAAGACTTACTGTCTTTAAATGTATTGTGGTTTTCTGGAAGTACTATTTCTATTTTTTGCATCATGGCTCATAGCAGGGCACACACTACTTCTAAGCATAGCAAGCTGCAGATGCTTCAGTAGGATATGAAGGGTTAGGAAATGGTGTTTCCTATGTGTATTTGTATATCCTGTATTCTGGGTTTGAGAAATTGAATCTAAGCTGTAAGTTATGTGTTGAACCCAGTACAATGCAGCATATGAACCATCAGTGGTCAGTGCCTCCTCCTAGTATTTTCCTGTGGTTTACTGGAATTGTCCAATCCACAGCTACATCAGTAGCTTGCCTTCAATACTCTGTGTATTCCCTCACATCGCAATATGCAGCTTGAGTTTCTGACAAACTTTTATGTTAACTTTTCTGCACAGTAGTAGAGTTTTCTGTCCTGCAAGGGACTTTCTGTGCTGTCTTCGTAGTCATGGAAATGTCACTAAAACTGAGGAGCATGGAAACCATATGAAAGTGTGTGAATGAAATTATTTTAGAATAATGTGTTTAGCATTAAAAATGGTGAGACCATTGTTTTTGTAGGTTTTGTAACCCATAATGTAAGCAAAGTATAGGTTGTATACATTAGACTATTATTTTCTGTAAAGATATTTATATCTCAAATTTTATCTGCCCATTTTAATTTAGTTAATATACATCATAGTTAATTATACATTGTGATGACAGCCATATGCTAAGTTAGTGCCAAATTGAAAAAGAAAGACTACAAACACCTGTGGTTTAGTTTATCTCATGTAACATCTAAATGTAAGACTGTAACAGTATAATTCACAAGCTTTCCAGGTAAGTTTGGGCTCACAAATGCAGATCTTTCTCTGTCCAAAACTGCCAACTTTTATTTGCATTTAGTACACCAAAAGCTTACAGATGTGACAAAAATCTATTGCTGTAGAAACGGGCTGTATCTGTTCTGAAGATACTGGTTTAGATGCTGGCAGATGTGCTCTGTTCTTGTACAAAAAATTACTGTTCTTTTTATTCAAAGGTTTTCCTCACTTTTCCGTGAAAAGGTTGGGCACAATCTTCTGTTCTGTATTGCTACAGTCCATGTCATTTTTCTAGGTCCTGGTTCTCCATGATGATGGTTTTCCATCCTTAACTGCTTGTATAGATCTTCTCTGACTGCAGTACAATTGATTCACAGGTTGAGAAAGAGAAAAAGCCTCCTGGATTATCATGTTTACCTGCTTCTCCATGGAGGATCTGGAGTGGCTCATTCTTTATATATAAGATTAATTAGTCCCTTACTCTCACACCCATTGCAATTCACAGAATTCATTCCTAGAACACTAGAAAGAGATACTGTAAAGAATCAAGGGAGAATTCTTAATGTTTTGATAAATAACATGTATCTCAGACACCATCATTAAATATCTCTCTCTCTTAACACTACTAATTGTGTATGTTGAACACAGTCTTCCACATTGTTGCGTGCATGGTTTACTGCCATGGCTAAACATCGAAGCTTCTAAGGTTAATTTTAAAGGTTTCTCGAGTTTGTGCAGAACTGTAATGTTTGCAGCACACATGCTGAAAAGTGACAAAAAGAGCTACATTCTCTTTTTATTCATCTAGAGTTCATTATAGGTCCCTTTCAGAAAGGCAGCTGTGCTGCAGAGGATCACCAGAGAAGGACTTCCATATGAATCCTTTCATGTGCTGAAGAAATCCAGAATCTCCCAGTGCATGGTGATCACTGAGGGTGGGCAGTTTGTAGCACTTAAGCCGAACACTTACCAGGCTGTTCTTCACCAGTGCTTTTAAAAATTTGCACAGTGTTCCTAAGGCAGGGCCAAGATTAGGACTGATGAAAACCGGTATGAGGGCAAGCAAACCACACATCTCCATTAATGCAAAGTTACCAGGTGTGCAGAATCTGAAATCTGCAAGACTGCAAGCTCGAGGCTGCAAATGAAGTTTGCCTGGCAACCGTGTCCCTGCTGTGCAGAGCATGGAGGTGTTCTCCTTCAGGTCTCTTGGATGGTTGCTTCAGTCCAGGCCCAAAGTTGATTGTTTCTCAGGTAATTAGGACAGGAAAAGTTGTCGCCATACCTGCAGGAAGAAGTGGTCAAAAATTTCTGAATTAAATGCAATGAGTATCCTAAGTTTGCTTGATTTTAAAAATTATTTTACTGCTGTTAGCAGTGTCATATTTGTTTAGAGACAATAAAAAAGGAAAGTTCAATTTTGGTGGGGAAAGGGAAGGAAGACCATGTTTTATTTACTGATTTTTCCATTTATCTTAGTGTTGAAGCAGCTGTGATTGAGAAATCTCTACCTTTTTTGCTTTCTGCAATTGTGATGCAGTGTATAAGTTTAAAATATTAAAAATCTAAGAACTCAAGGGATTTAGCTTTTCAGCAGTTGCAAAGAACTAGCTATTGTGCTGATAGTCTCCTCTCAAACCCCATATGAGATGACAGTCTGGTTCAAGGAGCCACCAAAGGTGCTTGTTAAGATAACCACAAACCGTATCAATTTTCCTGACACTGTAAGCTGGTGGAGCTGAACTTGAGCACCTGGTTATACCAGCGTGACCAGTGACATCTGAGCCATGAGAAATGTAGCTTTAGAAAAAGATTTCAGTTGTCTGTTAATGATACTTGGAGATTTCTAAAAGACAGTGATTATATTAAATAACCTATGCTGAACCACTACTGAGGATTAAAGAAGGATATTTATTGAAAACCGTATGCTTTCATAATACATTAAAATTATGTTTAAGCTGGGGGAAATTTCCTGTGTCCAGTGTTATGTTCAGGACTAGAACTGAAGGCACCTGTGGTATCTCAAAGACTTTTTGCTGCCTGCTTTTTATTGTTTAATCTATGCCGGTTCCTAGATTATAGTAGGGTTGGTTTTTGGTTGGTTGGTTGGGTTTTTTTGTGGTATTTATTTCATTTCAAAATGCAACATTTTAAAGGAGCTATGCCCCTAAAATGTCAAACATGCTGAAACTGTAGCGAAGAGTGGAGGAACTCATATTAAAACTTCAAGCTGAGGAGTAAATATTCTGCTTCTTAACCTAGTGATAAATCTGTATTTATAAACACCAGGCAATTTATCATTTCCAGAAATATCCTCCAAACAGAAAGATTTCTAGGAATGATCAATTGGCATCAGTAATAGTATCTAATCATCTGTTTAGTATTTAAAATTTTAAGGATGATTCTGTCAGAGGTGTTACTAGCACTACAAAGTAATTTGTCACCTGCAAATGCTCTTCATGACACCAAAGAACTTTGCAAATGTCTGAAAAAAGCCAAAACACCTCATCTTTTACAATTATATCTAAATAAGAATCAAACACCTGGAGAGTATGTTACCAGCTGATAATAATAAGGTAATAGTTTATACATCTTTCTGCCTCAAGGTCATAGAATTGAACTTTGGGTAGCGGGCACCTGCCTGAGCTATTTAGCAATCCACCAGTAGTGCCATCAGAAAAGCGAAATTCAAAAGTTGTGATCATGGCAGCAGTGAAACATGAATGCATGTGAAGTATTTCTAAATCAGTGCTCAGGCACACTCAAAGGACCCAGGTCGTGTGGCTGATTCCAGCTTGGTCTGGCCCTTTGTATGTCAGCAATTGAGTATTACTATTTGGATATATTATGATGTGTTTTAACCTAATATTTAGTGTCATAAGGTTGCTTGCTGTGTTGCTTTAATCACTTTAATATTGCAGAGAAAATATTTTAAAATTTGTGAGATTAGATTTCTTTGTTAGAACAACTGTTCATAATATTCTGTATTGATAAATGCTTGAAAATTAGGTATTATACTGAGCCATTCCAAGTTCTTGTTGTAAAGGGCCAAGCACGTCAGGCCACCACATAAGGTGAAGAAATTCAGCTTCACATAGCTTGGATTCCAGCAAAATTTAAGCAGTCAGAACCTCGTGATGTAGGAATATTAATAAAGGACATATCGGAGCAATACTGGAATTTACTCTAGGGGATCAAATTCATTAGAGCTGCCTGGGGTCACTGAATTGCAGATTAACGTGTGAAATATCTGTTATAGGTGACAGCCTTATTACATACAGGTATGAATTAGGTTTATTTTCTTCTATCTTTACATGCCAAAATTGTATTACACAATGAAAGAAATGCAGTATTATTTTTGGACCATCTTCTGTGCACCTCTTGCCTTCCCAGTCACTGCCCCCTTCCTTTCCTACCCTACCCACCCCCTCCAGCATGGCTGGCACTAGGGTCTGTAGAAGCGTTTGCTGATGGCCATCCCAGTTCCACATGCAAGGAAGCAAAACGAGAAATACATACTGCTGTCTGATTCAGCTCAGGCTGAGGCTGATCCAGTGCAGCTGGAGTTTGTTGAATTAGCAGTTACTGTTACTTAGCAGTCTGATTATTTTTTTTTTTTAAAAAAAAAGGCATATTTTTGTCTAGGTTCCAGATTTGGCTGCACAGCTGTCATCTGAGCATGCAGGAACGTATAGCTGTGATGTGGCGGTCGTGTGCCAGGCTGAGTGAGTGGCAATGCAGTCTGTGAGAGATGGACACGGCACATGACTGGCACAGGAACCTTTTGGTGGATGGTTTGTTTTGTGGGTTTTTTTGTGATTGAGACCCATGACTGAAGATGTCGAACCTACCACCACTGCTCAGTGGGGAGGTGTGAATCGGGACAGAGGACAGGTAGCGTGTAGTTGTGGCATGCCTGGAAAACCTGGAAAGGTTTCTGGTGCCTTCCTAATAGACCACCCTCACTATTTCCTTCTCATGTTTCAGAGACAAATACTTAACAGAAAAGAAAATTATTGAAAAATTTTACTCGTTTAACACTAGATAAAGAAGTCTACTTTGCAGTGCAACCCATGCCTTTTGTTCCTTGCTGAAGGAAAACGGGGCTGTAGATTTTCAGGGTCGTTTAAGTCAGAAAATCTTGTCAAGAGGAATCTTTTACAGCTGGTTCATTTCTTTTGCCGGTAGATGGGGCTGTCCTTTAAGGTGATAGCTTGGTATTTTACACCCCACACACCCCGTCCTTTTTTCTTTCTTCACCCTCCTCTGTGTCTCTTCATCCTCTTCCAATCCCCCCTCGGTTTTTTCTTTCTTTTTTTTTTTTTTTTTTTTTTTTCTTTCTGCTTTTTTTCCCCTGCTATTTGCTGATTTGTATTAGGTAACAGAGCAAGCCTCAGAACAGGAGACCGACAACGAAGCAGAGAGGATACTGCAGAGGTCTTTTTTTTTTTTTTTTTTTTTTTTTTTCCCCCCCCCTCCAATGAGAATGCAGCAATTTATAAATACTTGGTAACCTTTTCGAACTGTGAAGCTGAACAACTTTATTAGAGAGCAATTCAAGCATTTCATCATCATCCTCTCTTGGGTTTTTTATTTTTGTTTTCCTCATAATACATCTGAAATTCACGTTTTATCAGGTAAGCCATCTGGATGTTTAATTCAAAACCTTAGTTCATTTATGTGAGCTATCTGCATTGCCCCCCCCCCCCCTTATTTTTTCTTTTTTTTTATCATTCCTGAATGCTTGCTTTGTAGTTATTATTAAGTATATAATTAAGAAGAAAATCCAATTTTGGTGTTGTTAAAAATGGTTTAAAAGCTGCAGTCAGGTCTTTTTGGCAGCACAGCATTTTGTTACAAGATGGATTTAACTGGCCTTATATTTTTGGGTGTTTGCCAGTTTTTTTGGCTGCGGGGGAGGGAGATGGGGTGGTGGTGTTTAAATTATTCAAGATTTTTCCCCTGAACTGTTTAGAAGTTAACAGAGGTCATGTTGTTCCTTCACATGGAAAACATATTGAGGACTAAAGCAAGAAATGGTGTCGTCAAAATCCTGGCATTGCAGGAGTGAACAGTTTTCCTTCCCATAGAGAAGCTCTGCCTTAAGGCTAAATGCTTCACACACATTTGAGGTTTACCAAAGGAAGAACTCCCTCCTCTTTTCTCTTTCTCCCTCTCACACACACACACACACACACTCTCTCTCTCTCTCTGTCCTTAGTCTTTCTGATCAGGTGCACTGCTAGAAGCTCTTACTTTCATCTACACACTGATCAGGACTGGTTGTAATGCTGTAGATATAACTCGGTTCATAATCTGAACCGTCTTGCTTTTTCAAACAGCACAAGAAATTTGCCAGGCGGACATCAAGCTCTTTCAGCGTCTTTTCTAAAATGGATTTCTTCTCTGCTGCTTGTCTGAGGTATGTGCTTGAAAGATTTCCACTAAACTAATTTACCTGGGATTGAGCTGTCTGTTCAACCCACCTGTCCTTCATCCCTGCTTTGAAGAAGCTGTTGTTGCTTATTCTGCAGTATTTGCAAATGGGTTGGTGTTTGCTATCACTGCTGAAAACCTGTTCAATTGTACTTATTCCAGAAATGCTGATTTGTGGTTACAGTGTCAAACTCCTGAGCTACATTGCCTGATGTTAGTGTTGCATTCTTGAAGTGCACCTGCCTTTCTGTGGCATTTTTCAGGCTTGGCCAATGTGTTAATACAAAGTACAAAGGAAAATAGACTGTGCTAAAAATGGCTCTGAGAATCTAATGTGAAACAGTAGCAGGATGATTGCTGTCAAGACTGACACCCTGTTAGTTTATTCTGTTGAGCCTTTCTTGTGTGATCTTGAATGTTTGCTGAAGTATTTAGACACAGGAAAGCAAGTCACAAGGAAAGAGACAGGCAGCCTTAGACTGATTGTCCTCAGTTTTCCAGGTAATCACAGGAAGTTTTCATTATTTTAAAGAAAGTATCAATGATGGGAGGGGTGGGAAGTAAAAGCTTTAGCCCGTCTTTAGGGTTGTCACATTTTTATTGCATATGGCATAGTATAATCAGTACAATTTCAAGGAAATTCTGGGAAACAACAGCAATTTGCATAGTATCTTGTGTCAGAAATGAATAATTTTAAAATCTGGCTATAATGATTTACAGAAGAATTATATAGATTAATGTGTCGTGGAGTCATATATCCTATGAGCTGTTTGAAACTATACTTTACAGCAGGAGCAAGGGTAGTTTATTACTGATCACTGGAGTCTACGTTGAAATTGTCATACTATAACCTAAACTTGCTTTAAAGTTTCAGAAGTTGTAAATGTCAACAACTGAGACAGCGGGAAAGCTAAAGTAAAAGACAGATTATTTTATCCTTAAAATGAGGGTGTCCTTGAACTAGAAAACCTTCAGAAAGTCTATGAATATGACTCTTCTCTTCAATGTATGATCTCAGTGCCAAGCACTTTAAAGGAGAGCTGGTTGTTGAATTTTAAGGATGGCATCACTGCTACCATCCATATTACACTACATCCTTCCAACATGTGAATTCTGCTGCAAGAGTTTTGTACCTTAATGACAGAAGTAGATATATTTAGGGGACAAAACCACAAAGCTTAGCACTGGATTTTGTCCCTTAAATATTTTACTGAACCTTCTCTATTATTTTTGGCTTCTTTAAATTGAAGAACTGAAATTAAAGAAGTGTGAAATTTTTCCTGCTATTGGTTATGAGAAATATTCTGGCAGTAATTAGGAGAAGTGGGTACTTCTTTGCAAATTTCTTTTGGAAAGGGGCAGAAAGCTTGCACCAATTTGTCCATCTGTCTGTGTGTATATTTAGAACTGTGATACTCTACTGGATGAATGTCTTTTCTTTCATTTTATTAATTTTCTGAACTCCAGTACCAACTCATGTGTGAGAAAACACATTGGGTCTTTTTGACTAAACATCATGAAGAGATTTGTTGATTCTCTTCCAGTAACTGGAACATACTCTACCTTCTTTTTCTCTTTTGGGGGTAGTGGGATTTCACAAGAGACCTGTATTTGACCTGTAGACTCTCTGTTGATCCCAAAACAGATACAGCAGAAGACAAACTAAATTTGAAATAGGGCAACATATAGTCAGACTTGTAAACTGAGAAAAGCTATGTTATGCCATCAGTAAGACATACTAGATAAGGAATACCATTAGGCATTTTTTAGCATAATGCTTTAGAGCACTTAAGAGATCAGATTGCTCAAAGAGAAAAAAAAATCATAAAACTAAAATATTCTAAAATGAAGGAAAAAAAGGAACCTTTGAGTAAATTTTAACCATTAAAAGCTAAAACTGATGTTTCTGACTAAACCTAATATTGTAGGGAGATGGAGAGTACCATGCAAGTTCTCAACATGTTTTTTCTCAAAACTCAGTAGTTCTGGCACATGTTACTTCTATTTTTCTAGTTGTAGGTTTATTTGTAGATTTCTATCCATGAAAACATAGAAAAGTTGGAGGGAAACAACTGAAAGGTTGGTATGGGTGAACTAATTCGTTAAATGACAAATGCAGACTTGGAAATCATCATAATTTCCACAGTGGGGTTAGTCCACTTTCTGTAAAATGTACTGATCTCTTTTTATTCAATATTAGTAATATTTATTTAAAGAATCAATGTCATGTCTTACTGAATACATGGGTGGTCAGTGTTTTCAGGCTTCCTGTCTTTTACTGATTAATGTGTCATCATTTCTGTGTCTTCCATTTCCAGCAATGTGTGTGGTTCCAGGTGCTCTTTCACACTCTTCTAACGTGCTATTTAGCTCTGACAAAAGTAATTGATTTTATTTTGCACTTGTTACCAAAATTCTGGGTAATCTTTCCCTGCCATATTAAATACCACTTGAAAACCCATGATTCAGTCACCTTGCTATTTATTGTTTGCATTTATTAGCCAAAAAACTCTCTCTTTCCTTCCTCTGCGCTGGGAAATTCTCATTACATTGTTTTTCTGAACACAAGTTTCCATCACTTTCTGTCTCAGCAGTATTCAGTGCATTCCTGAGCATGTTTCCAGTGCTCTATTTTGAAACATTTCTGTCCTTCTTTTTATTCATTTCCTCTTTTTTCAAAAGTGTCTGACAAAAAAAAAAAAAAAAAAAAAAAGACAAAACCCTGTAATTTTGGTCCCAGAAACATCCAGCTCAGTTCGTGCTTTCAAGCTTTGCCCCATCTCATACCCTCTATCTTGGTAATTTATTTCAGTACCTTGTAAACATGTAGATCAATCTTTTTCATCTTTCTCCTACTCCTTAGACAGATTCTCTAATTAACTTCAAGCATTACTTTTTTGAATTACTTCATAATACAATTCAAAACATTGAAGATCATCCTCCTGGTAAAACAAAACAAAACCCCAAGTCCTGTCAAGGTCAGAAAGAAAAATTTAGCAATAAATGTAGCTTGTGTGACTCCAATAAGCTTTTTTTAGTAGTGGTATGGGTCAAAGATGACAAAACTAAACAGCAACTACAGTACTTTTGAACTGAAGTAATGTATCTGAAGGAAGCTTTCAAATGCTTGGTTTTTTAAGCGCATTTTAAGCCAATGACTTGACTGTGTTCCAGATGTATTTGCGTGCAATGCTTCCATCCTCTCATCCCTCCCTGGACTCCATTTTCTACTTACTCTCTAATGGTGTTTCCTTTGGAGTGAGATCTTTCATTTTATTTAACGATTTAAAGTGTCTCACTGTTTTGTTTCAAATTATTGTTGAATTGTTTGCCAAGAGGAAATTGTGACAGAGATGTTTCTGAGGCAGTTGGTAGGTGCTCCTCCTAGGAATGTCTCAGCAGGGCTTTTTCAGTAGCTTTGTAGGATTCCTGGAGTAGGTCTATGGATAAAAGCAAGGGAAGAGGCTGGTGGGTCATTAGCAGCTGAATACTGGAGATGAATTCCATATGTCCATAGTGGGTGGGACAGAAAGTGAAGACTGAAGAAATGGGCTCATCCAGATGAGATATGGGGAGGAACTTTCTAATAGAGAGTACAGAGAAGAGCTGCAATAGAGTGTCAGAGGAATCTGTGAAATTTGTCATGAAGATCTGTAGGAAGAGGTTAGATGAAACATCTGTTGGGAAACAGATATAATGACCTCGCCTTGGGCAGGGGCGTGAACTAGGTGGCCTCCGGTCATTGTTTCCAACACATTTTTTCTGAGAGTCTACAAAAAGAAGTAGATATCTGAGGTACAACAAACTTAAAGTATATCATAAATTATATAGGGTCTAAAATAGACCTCCTAAAAGCTATCTTTACTAGGATTTCCTTTAAGTGTATAAGCATCCCCTCAAAACATTTATTCTATGGTATATACACTCTGGAACACTTCCTATATATCTAGAAAGAACAGAAAGTATGTCCTATTTTTTTTTCTTAGTGTTTCTTCTAGATTAAATAGGCTTTACTGGTTAACCATAGCAAATATGTGAATAAAGGGATAGAAAAAAGATGTTTGGCAAATCTGATTGATTTTTGCTTATTGTCAGGAGAATACCATGCACTTAATTAAAAAGATTTTTAAATTGATAGTTTATCTTTAGTAGAGAGAACTAGGACACTTCAAAAGCTGATCAAATAAAGTGAGTGTACCAGAGCCATTTCAATGTTTTCTATTTTATGTTAATGTTCAGTATATTTCACAGATAAGAAACCCAATCTGATATATTTATTTTCTGAAATGAAAGCTTAAATGATGTCACATGTATCATCTGAAATGTGCAGTGATAGACAGAGACAGACAGTTTTTCAGAGCTCCATACTGGCTGCATTAACAGTGCTTCATTGAAAAAGATCTTATCCAACATTTTTTTTTTTTCTTAAACGTTAACTATGCGATTCAAATATTATCTAGAAACCTTGCATCTGAGTATTTTTGCCTTCAGGTCAACTTATTTTCTCTTTATACACATACAGGGAGGTAGACCAGAAAGGATGACCTTTTACTATGTTTTCAGGACTTCATATTGTCTCAAAATACTCTGAATTAATAAAATGTCTGAAACAAAAAATTGCACTCCAAGGAAAATGATCTGTCCATTACAATAGCATTTTTCTTGGTCATTTTGGCTCCATCTATGCCCAGACTAACTGGCATTGAGATAGCCTGTGTCTGCAAAGGGTCTTGTCCCTAAAAACCTGGTAGCTGTATACACCCTGTCAGCGGAGTATGCCTTCTGATGTGAGCTAACCTTGACTCATGTCCCCAAGCTCCTTGGGAAACTACTAATTCAAACAAATGAAAATTGTACCAAGATCCACTCTTTTTAACTAGTACACTATTAATTAACTAGTAGCAGTGGTGCTACCATTTTTTTTCACTCACAAATTTTAATCCAACCTAGAAAGAACCATTGTCTCCTGTGGTTTGCTAACAACCACATTTGCTTAGGTTATCGTTACAATGAGCTGAAAATGAGCAACAGCTTAGAAAACACACATTTTGCTTGCTTGTTTGTTTGTTTTAATCGATAATAGTTAATATGCAATGCCAGTCCCAAGGATTCTTACAGCTTATGGGAGTTCTAGGGCTACAGCCTGGTAAAAGAAATTCTCCTATCTTTTAGACAGAGTGTCTGGTAGTTTTGACTCTAGGTTGCATGCTGCCCAGCTGCTGAACAGGCTGGCTGTGTGTCTGTCACCTGTGGGCATTGACCCCAGATTTACCCTCTACTTTCCCCTCAAGACAGGTTTGCGTACATCTGGGAAGTCTAAGTTCAGACTAATCCTGAACCAGCACTAAATAATATTTAATAGCTGTGATAGGAGAAACAAAAATGCATACTGCTCAAGAATAGAGATTGACAGATTACAAGACGTGCTAACAAGAGAAAGCGAAGTGGCTGATACAGTAACCCCTCTCTTATGTCTGCATGCCTAATTCCGAGACAATAGCTAGCATTGGGTTTCTTGGGGAAAAAGAAAATAGAAAAAAATGGAGCTGAGGAAAAATTTATCAATTATATTTTAAAAATACAGGGGAGTAGTAAACATTCAATTTTATTTTTAAAAGCTATTTCTCTGTTCCAAAACAGATGTCTTCAGCACATTAAGTACTATGTAACTGTCTAATAGTAACAACAGTGTTTTATTTAAAATTTTCTCTCCCTTTTTCTTTGACCTCTTTGCACGTAACATTTCTATGAGTGTCTCAGCAGTGACATTTATTTCTCAGGTTTGTGTACTTTGTAGGATTCTGAAATGCAGGAAACTGGTTGGTTTTGGCAATAGTTCTTTTTCCTCCTGTGATTAAAGTAAGATTGACTATGATATAAGGCTGAAGTTTCATAAGACAGGTCTAAACTTATGTATTTAAGTCTATATTTAGGTACTCAGGTAAAAAATACAACGTCTCAAAATCAAGTGACAAGAATTTCACATTGCCTTTTGTGTGAATTCTTGATTGCTCCGTGCTTTGGAAAAGGCTGGGTTATGCCTTTAGCTATCTGTTCAGATAAATTCCAGATATGAAATATGAGCCTATTGCTCTCTTTCATGTGAGAAAAGATTGTGAAGATGGCTAAATAATGGCTGTGAGTAGCAATTAGCATTATTCTGAAGTCCACACAGTAAGCAATTTCCCCTTCTCTTTAGAGGCCTGCCGGCCTGGTATTCACTCTGTAATGCTGCTGATTCAGGGGGCTTTCCTGAAGCAGTAATTATTAACTGCTTTGGGGGATTAAAACAAGAATGTTGTTTTATTTTTTTGAGACATCATTATATTATCTCAACTAAAATACTCTATTGCATTGTTATAGGGTGTATTTTTACTTCTGGAAGTTTCAGAACCTTGCTCTTACAATGCTCTCTTGGGCTGTAGTTTGGAATGCATTCCTCCATATTAGTCTTCAAAAGTATACAGTCTTGAACTTTAACCTCTCATAAAATCCAGATTCTTACCCACAAGTTGATTTATTTTGCTTTGTGTCCAACGTTACCTGTTGCCATGCATACATATGGATGTTTTTGTGTGCCTGTAATAGACAGGCCTTCACATATGGCATCAACCTGTACAGGCTATTCCAACACAGACAGAAAGGGAATCATTGCTCCAACTAGCACAAATCCAAATACAAGGAAAAATGCTCAGATGGCACAGACAGAAAGAAGACCTTTAAGGTGAAGGAGTAGTATTGGTAGCTGAGCAGCCTAACCACTGGAGAGTTTTGGAAGGTATCTTGAAAAAAGAAGAGGTTAAAGGAAGAGTAATGAGGCAGCTTTGCAGATATTTGTGTCTCCCTAAATGAGATTGGGAATCTTCTTCAAAAGCACAATGTTGATGTAAATTTTAAATTTGAACAATGGCATTAACATCTAAAAAATGGAATTTGAAATAATGAAGAAAAACTGCAAAGACGCTTTGAGAGGAAACCAGTCATCTGTTTTTCTGAGAATTTATACAGCAGGATAACATAGCCTAAGCAACTAGTTAGAAAATCACCCTGGATATAGGCAGGTTTTGTTTGGTAAGGCCAAAGAAATTTTCCTTCTTTGTAAGCATGATGGGAAACAAAACTGTTTGACAGTGATAACCTTGTGGATGGCTAAGAAAGACTGTATCTTAGATATGTGTGGGGAGGGGGGAAAGTACAGTAAGATTTAGACAGTTGGACTCCAAAACTTAAATGAAGACTTCTGACACGTAAGAGTCAGATTTATCATGACTGCTAGTAGCACAGACACCGCCAAGCTCAGTAGCCCTTAGGCGGGAGTTGCTAGCCTTTCATCTCCCAAGCTGCTGTGATAAGCACTGTCATGGCTTAACCCCAGCCAGCAGCTGAGCACCACGCAGCCCCCCCGGTGGGACAGGGGGGTGAATTGGAAGAGTAAAAGTGAGAAAAGTCGTGGGTTGAGATAAAGACAGTTTAATAGGTAAAGCAAAAGCCACATGCACAGACAAAGCAAGCCAAGGAATTTTTTCACCACTGCCCATGGGCAGGCAGGTGTTCAGCCATCTCCAGGAAAGCCGGGTTCCGTCACGTGTAACAGTTACTTGGGAAGACAAATGCCATCACTCCGAATGTCCACCCTCTTTCTCCTTCTTCCCCCAGCTTTATATACTGAGTATGACATCACATGGTATGGAATATCCCTTTGGCTAGTTTGGGTCAGCTGTCCCAGCTGTGTCCCCTCCCAATTCCCTGTGCTCCTCCAACCCTTTCGCTGGCAGGGCTTGAGAAACCAAAAGTCCTTGACTTAGCATGAACATTACTTAGCAACAACTGAAACCATGGTATGTTATCAACGTTATTCTCACACCAAATCCAGAATGTAGTGCTGCACCAGCTACTAAGAAGAAAATTAACTCTATCCCAGCTGAAACCGGGACAGTACTCTGACTCAGATGAACTGCTCCCCCTGGAAATTGAAAACACACCAGCAATGGCAGTGGAAGGAAGTCTGAAATAATTAAAACTTGGGTCAATTGGACTGCATATATGGTCAATAGGATGTTTCTGAAGGGAACCTGGAGACCAAAATAGCTACAGCTGTCCATGCTGCCTGCTTCCAGCAGGGCCCATGTGGTCTGGACAGCTCAGGTGCTGTTCTGAAAAGGTAGTCTTCAAAGGTGTGTAAACCCGTTTACTGCAATGTGAACACATCTTGGCTGTCTGCTCTTGAGCGCACAAGAACAAGAGTAACTCAAGAGAGGTATCTTCCTAGAAAAGCTCAGAGATCTGCTGCTGCGAACTTGGAGATTTGCAAGCCTCCCTAATCCAGGAGGACTTTCTATAACAGGCAATATGGACAGGTTCCTATCATCTCAGGAGCAGCTTGTGATGGAACGCAGTTTTAGCTGCACACTGTCAAATGTAGTACAGGTGTAGCCTGAGAAAAATGGGTAGTAAAATTAAACAGAACTTGAGATTTATCAGCAGCAGTATGAAGTTTTACCTGCTCATATTTCAAAACAGGCATCTTAAGATTTGGTACTGTATTATATTGTGCATCTTAACTGAGGTCCTGTCATTGTAGGGGACACAGTCAGTAAGCAGACAGGCAGTGTAAGGTACCCAGTCACAGTCTTATGCTTAGGCCATCTGTTATATGTGAGATCATTGTGTTCTCACTGGAAAAATATATCTTGCTCCACACTCTCATCTGTCTTTAACTGTCTTTTATGGTGGTAAGGGTTTTGATCTCGACCTTTTTCAGTTTTGGAATATTTTGGATACACTCACTTTGGATACCCACTTGCTGGCTTGCTCCAAGCTTCTGCGGTCAACCCGTAATTCACCCAAGAGCTGCCTCATCACCAGGCCCAGCAGAGAGCCTGACTTCACAATCACGTACCTGAACACCCAGCCCCAATCCGACCAAGCCCAAAACACTCCCCACGCAGCGCCCTGCTTCCAGGAAGCCCAGCTGCCTGGGAAGGCTGGAGAGGACATGGAGGGAGGGAGCATACTTGCCTTCATTCTCACCCCCTAGGACCCGTTTACTTAAGGACAGTGTTAAGTTCAAGGCCCTCATGGGCTTGCCAGAAAAGTGAAAAGATTTCATAGAGGAAGAAAGTTTGAGCAAGAAAAGTAAAGACAGGCAGGCAGAGGAAAACTTTTGATTACACTTTCATACATTTTTTTTCATGTTTTTCTCCAGGCTGACTCCCTGACCCCATCCTCAACCTTTCCCACTTTGCGAATCACTGTTTTATAGCAATTATTTCTAATGACATTGTGTGTTGTATGACATTACATGCCATAATGTGAAAAGCCTTTTACCATCCCACAACCTGAAATATGAAAAAAAATTTGCACTATAAGTGACAAAAGACCTCCGTCATGATGAATTTATAAACACTCTACAAAATTTTTAATAAGTACTTATTGGATGATGGATGATATATGTATATATGTATATATATATGTATATTTACGACCTCCGTCATGATGAATTTATAAACACTCTACAAAATTTTTAATAAGTACTTATTGGATGATGGATGATATATGTATATATGTATATATATATGTATATTTACGACCTCCGTCATGATGAATTTATAAACACTCTACAAAATTTTTAATAAGTACTTATTGGATGGTGGATGATATATGTATATATGTATATATATATGTATATTTACTTTTTTGCTATAGTACTTTTATTAATTTATTATTATATTATAATAAATTATTAATTTATTAATAAAATTAATAAATATACCTCTAACTCGTATTTCTTTTTTATGCATTAGTCCTACAGCACTGAAATACCAAAGTGTGTTCAGAAAAAGAAACTGCATTTTTTAGCACATATGAAAGTCAGATGGTAACATTTCAGTATGTAAAAGAATGCTAAAGGGAAGTATTCTTTCAGGTTAATGTGCTTCTAAGGTAAGACAAAAGGGTATGAGTTGAAGTTACATGTTTACCTAGCACTGATCAGAATTATTCTTCAAGATATAAATCAAATATATCAATTAAGTAATAGGACTTACCTGCTTGACTGAGGTCTCTAGCATGCTTTGAGAACAGCTTCGATAGAATTAAGAGTTCATCTCATTACAAACTTACAACTTGATGCAATTTTAAACCATAGAGAAAACCAATAATTTTAAGACTAATAAATACGGAAAACTGGATACACAGGCATAACAAACCAACTCCTACTCAAAACTGCTAAGACCTGAACATTTTTCTGTATCTATGCTTTTCATAGGCCTTTTCCTCAAAAACAAATTAAGATTTGTTTGATGTCATTCCCACTTACAAATATTGTCCACAATTTGTCCTTTACCTTGTAATCAATGTAACCTTATCATTTCTAAGCTTCTGAATTGTGCAGGTTTCCCTCAGACTTAAATGTCCTTCAATTCCTTGGAGCCATGACCTCTGCGTTGAGTTGATCTCTTCTCTGACAACGTTCATTGTTCACATACTAAAGACTTGCTTTTCATAACTGGTTATTCTTATCTTTATGTAGTGCACTTGTTTCTATTGTTGTGCCCTCTCTCAAACTCATTTACAAACAGGTTTAAAAAATGAAGTTTCCTCTTTTGGCTGCTCACTGTAAGCTTTTTTATACAAATACATGTAGGCTGTGTATGTGACACCTGCAGAAACATCACTCAGCTCTCAGAGTCCGGCAGGGAGTAGTGCCCTGTCTTCAGATGCGTTGGTCAGACCAGAAGGGTGATGTGCTGAGGAATGCCTCTGCATCATTCCTCAGCTGGCTGTACTGCAAATCAATACCTGACTCTGGGAGTTTGAGTGGCTAAAGCTTTCTTTCATCTAGTAGGGCTAGAACTAGCTTTCACACTGGGTCTGCTATTAGCAGAGTAAAGAGTTATGGGACAACAATGACTAATCTTATCATTTATCTTCAAACTATTCAAGATATTGCCCTGGATACCCAATGCCAAGATACCAGAAGATATTATAAATCACTACTATAAACTAAAAATTACTATTTAGAAAAAGTGTTCCAAAACACTTTAACCTCTATTACAACATTAAAAATGACAATTTAGAACAGCAATAAGAAGCTCCAATAAAAAATTGAAGAGTACTTTCAGTCATTAAACAGACAAATGTGTGGTTTTGAATAAGAATAGCTTCAAGTACTTTAGTCACCAATCACAAATCCTTTAAAATGGGTAAACTGTTATTCCCTTATCAGAAGAGCTGAGGTTGAAAGAGATGTGGTTTGCTGTTAGTCAGATCTGCCATTATTTACTGTGGTTTTCACTATACCATATTGCTTCTCCTCTTTGAGTTCTCATCATAGAGGTGGATCCATGTGAACAGATTCACATGATACAGACCATGTCATTTCAGTTTCAATTCAAGATAGAATGCAAGAAAGAAACCTTTAAAATTATTAAATATTTTATTACTTCATTAGTTTCTTTAACAAAGTTTAGCTGCACATTTGATGGGCACTGAATATTTATATGAACTGCAGATCTCAAGCCTCTTTCCTTTTTATATTTCTGTACCTATATCTGAGAATGGTCTCTTTGCAAAATAATCACTAAATGTGTACTGTAATTACATTTCTAACCACATATCTTAGTACTATATCAGATAAAGTATATGTCACTTGGTTTTTAGTAGATGATCTGGTCTTCAAGAAAGTACCAGAAGTGGCTAAGAACTTAAATTACAGAGTGTTGCTGTAAAATTTGTTATAATTTATGCTATTTTTAAGTATATAGCTATGTTTCAGAAATTTCTGATTAATGGTTTTCTGTTTTCAGATATCACATGGTACCCCTTAGTTCTGCTGTCTTTTGACTTTGCTGTTGCCTGCAATATACATTTTGTCTGTTTACTCAGTACAATTAATAGCATTAAGTTCATTGATTTCTAAATGTTCTGGGCTGCTAAATGCTTAAAGTCTCTGAACATAATATATTCTTACTTATGTTAAATAAGCACATTTCTTTAATTTTTCATCTTGACCAACCATAGGATTAAAAAACCCAGAAAACTCACAAATCCCAATACCACTAGATTTCATAGTCTATAATTTTATGACTTCTAGGTTTTGACTGGATCACCTATTATATCTTTACATTCCTATATTTTCAAAAATCAAATTAACACCCTGAACATTTATTGTAGGGTTAGAATATAAAATATTAAATGACTGGAAACTCACCAGCACCTCAAAAAAAAATAATAGTGAAATCTTTGCTTTTACATAAAAGTAAGTGTGGCTATCAGTCTTCATTCAATAGCTTTCAAACCACTGCTTCTGCAGAAACATTAATTCCCAGGCCCTGCCTTTCTTTGCAGATCTGAAGCTTTTTACAGTAAGGCATCGCTCAAAGGCTGTGGCAGAGGCAGCACGTTCTGCTGCTGCTGCTTGTAGTCAACCATTTCATAGCAAAAACTCTTTCATTGTTTCTAGGAATTGTCACAATTTTTTTGCCCTTTATACAACCGAAAATACCGTAAGTATCATGAAGGACCTTTTTAGATCTCAAAACAAACTAAAAGCTGGAGGAAATAAATGAGAATAAAAAAAACTTACTGAAATAAATCTTGAGAAATGGGTGGGGTATCTTTCATACACAAAGCCCAGTTCAGCTAGGTCTTCTAAATCCAACTGTGATCATTTGCAATGATACATTACAGTTTATTATTCTGTGATACTTCTTTCTTTTTATGCTTAAACCTTTACAATTATAAATATTATGTTTTAATTTATGCTTTCTGGGCTAAGATGTTCCATGGCTACACAAAATGCTCTTACAAGTTATGAAGTATCTATGTGAAACTTTAGGTGGACACTAGAGCTCACCAAGGCTATTGATCTGAGTTCAAGCTTCTTGCAAATCCCCTGACATCTTCTGGAAGTGAACGTAGCATTTAGATTTAAGCATATGGATAATATAAAGAAATCAGCTTTCTAAAGTTTAGAGTTTTGTAGAACTGTAGCTCTATGTGTATGCTAAGATACTCCTAACCAAACTCTCCCAAAACTCTTGTCACTATTATGAAAGCATGAAGAATATGAAAGCTAACAGTAAACCAGAAGCATATTCAGCTGTAGAGAAATAGCACAAGGGCAGAAATGGGTGGATGGGCAGGTAAATACACCTGTGACACATCCACACAGGAGGTGAACATACCTTTTTTACTTTTAACTCATTTTTAGCAATTCTTTCTGTGGAGTTGCCAGCTGGGTCACCCCACAGCCAGCTTCCAGGCTGCCCCACAGGGTAGCGGTGCAAGCAAAGAGCAAATCTGACCTTTAGCCTTAGTCTTAGCATCGCTTCAGTAAAACAGTAGAGATGTAATCATGGGATTACAGTTGGCGTGTTTGTAAATGGGAGATGATGAAGAAAAATCATTTTGGTAAGTGGCATGATAACTAAATAGCAAATTGGTGGATGGATTTTGATGAGTTGGTGGGGATGACCTGGTGCAGGAAGTGGGAATAATAAAAACAAGAGGTTCTCCTTGACCATTTTGAGAAAAGCCTTGTGTGAGTGACAGCTTAAATGACTCAGACCGTATCCAAAGATTAAGCTAAGAGTTACTAAGAAATTCAGAGCAGTAGTAATGAAGGAGGATTTAGAAGTTTTACTTTTGGTTTTATCTCTTTTAGTCTGTTCAGAGTAAAACATAACTGTATCAAAGACTTCTGCAAAGTCTTTGTGTTGCTTGCTTCAAATGCTGCTTTTCTGAATCATGTGCTTCAGCTGCTGCCTCTCTAAGTGGTGAGCTGCACACCAGTGCTGGAAGTTTGAAGCTTTGTGATAAATCTCCTAAGACACAATGAGTATGGGATTATGCACTGGTGCTGAGATTTTAGGGAGGCCACTGAGCCATAGGTGGTGTTTGTAGGAAAGGCAGCCTTTGCCTAGCAGGATGTGGCAGAGAGACTTACCCAGCCAACATGTAACCTACGGGGAGTACCATCACCTCAATAGCAAAAGAAAACAGAGATATGGAAAGCAGCATAATGTGCTTGCTTGCTTGAGTACTAGCAGCAGTAAGTCATGGATGTTAGTGTAAATTAATTTCTCTAATAATCAATAGAGTAAATTAACTGTGCAACTATACTATGTCTAGGGCACAATGCATCAGGGCTTGAGCACTGTCATGTCTTAGGACTACTATCATATATAGCCATGCCTGGACACAAGACTGAGACATAGTGACCTCATCAGTGTCCAATTAATGAGAACATTCCAAAGTGACATTTGACTAACATTGTTAATTCAAATTTTGTTGTAAATCAGTTCAAAAGTTGTTCAGGAAATAGGTGGGAGTTGTTTACTTTTTTTTACTTTTTGACCAGGTCTGTGTTTTGGAAGAAGTTTCTTTACAGCAGTGATGTGACATTTTTTATTCCTTGTAAAACATTTTGAGAGCTATCTGTATATATAAAATAGTTTTTGAAGTTAAACAAAGTTGTGTCTGCAAGAACAGATATTAATTATGCAATTGTAAAGAGAAATCATTAATCTTGTAGTAATAAGCCATTTCTCACATATTATTAGCAAATTATTAAAAAGTTGGAAGCGGCCTACTAAGAAATAGCAGAATCCTCTTACTGTTGATAAAAATGGTTGCTCGTCTGTGAGTTCAGAATCAGAAAAAGGGCAGAGGGATATGAGGGGAGAACCATAGATGTGTTGCTTAGCAGGATCAGAAGCGGCCAGTAAAAAAGGATACATTGCCTTGCACACATAAACAGCAATGAAAATGCCATGTGTTTACAGGCATGTGTTACATGTTGCATATGTAACATGACTTTAGCATATAGCATACAAATTATTTTGACAAACACTTGATTCACATGTAGCCCCTGTAATTGTTGCATCTCATAAAATCTAAGAAAGGCTAACGGCTGCAGGGAGGGGTGATGGACATAGGAGCTACACAGAAGTCACAGTGGCCATAGCGCTTTCTAGGCTGCAGGGTTGGTTTGTGTCCGGAGCATCTCCTGCTCCTGGAGCACACCTTCCTTTCAGAGACAATTTGTGAGATGGATCCCTCACTTTGGGTGCTGCACTGCACTGACTTAGCATATGATAGCCTGCTTCTAAAACGGAACAGATGGGACTGGCGACTGCCTCCTCTATGCACCGTGCACAAGCACGTGCTGAAACACGCCTTGAGTGCACAGTGAGTGAAAGTAAGGAGGTAAAGTATTGAAACTTGTCTCTAGTATTTCATTGGAGAAAGCTGAAACTCAGCTCTTCTACCTTTCATATGATGTCTGGATTTCCTGTGCAGTACAAAAAGTATTTACAGGCTGCTACGGCGTGGGAATTTTTGTCACTTCATAACAGTCCCATCATTTTTGCTTGTAAACCAGCAATTCTTCTGATTTCCATAATTACTGTTGATTTTTTTCGTGTGATCTTGTGTGTTAAATATGTTCCTGTTGTCCCTACATCTGCTTTTTTGATTCAGGGGAACCTCAAGAGTGTAATCAGTACTTGCTGTTCTATCTGTTTGCAAGAAAACTAGTAATGTAACTGTTCAGAAAGTTTTGAAAATATAAAAATTTCTGTCATTACATCTTTAAGGCTTCTGGCCCTTCCGCTGATCATGTGAGAGAGCAAGTACCAGAATGCTGTTAACAGAGTTAGGTTAAGTAACCCACAAAATCAATAATTTGGCAATTATAATTTAGTAACTTTTTGGTATGGAGAAGTCTCTGGGTTTGTTAGCTCTGCAAATTTGACATTGTTCCAGGATATGGAGCAATCTGTTTTCCATCAGCTTTTATTTCTTGTTTCCCAGGTGTGGTAATATGTCAAAACCAGAACTTAAATCTTGGCTTGAATTCAGTTTTACCTTAATGTAAAAGGAATCAGTAGTGTTATATAATTTACACTGCATAGCCTACATTGCTTTGTTTATATTTTTAACCAAAGAAAGCTGCTGTTATGTTTGCTAAGGTAAATGGAAACAGATGTTTCAGGCATTGCTTAAGAAAATCAGTCTTGAATTAATAATGTAGATTGCCAATAGAAGGGATCCCTGCTCTGATCAAATGAAAGAAAGCAGAAAGATTGCTACTCTGTACTGCAGTCATTTGCTGCACAAGACACACTGCAGGAGCACAGTAAGCATGGAATTCATTCAGCTTGGTAGCAGTCCAGTAGTTCTAACCTATTAAATGTATTTGCTCAGTTGGAGTAGTAATGCAGATGCATTGTGACTTGTCCCATTAAAATATTTTTTTCTTTCTATAGAACTGCATAACTATTATTATTTTTTTTCAGTTTTCTAAAATTGAAATTACTTGGTTGCAGTTAATGGACGTAAACTTACAAAGCAGTAAGCAGAAGCAAGCTATCTTTAACTAAAGCAAAGACTAGTAGCTATATCTTAGTTTAGAGATATGTTAGTTAAATGTAAAAATATGCGAATAGCAATGTCAGCAATGTTTATGTATATATAATTAATAGTGATGAATACTATGCTGTGTCCACATCATATGGTTTTCTGATTTCTGCTAATAAAGAAACAAGGATAGGACTAAGAATCTACATATTAGGAGTGAAAAAAGCTGCAGCCACACAAAAGTCTGCTTTAACTGCAGAGAATAACAGTTCCTAGTACAGATAGCTCACAGGGAGCGTTCTTGTTTTCCCAGCATGGGGGTTTTGCTTGGTTAGTTATTTTGTTTGGGGAAGGCTGGCTTGTTTTATTTTGGTTTATTTTTCAAAACTGACACGTCTATTCTCTTCCTGAATCAATGAAATTAATTTGGAGTGAAAACTAGAACTAAACCTTCTTTTCCCATAGGTATTCCTAAATTTTTTCTTCTCAGCTATGAGTACAACTCTGATGATTTTCAACTGACTCTTCTCAAGTGAATTTATTAGATATAATAGAGAAATAGCTCTAGGAGCAGGCATCAGAAACCATGATTGCCTTCCCAAACAAAAGCTTACCATTAAGATGCCAAGTGCATGTTTTCTTATGGTCTTGCTTTCTATCACGTTAATCTTGATTTCATTCTTACATAGTGACAGCAGAGCACTGCAAAGACAGATCAGATGGTCTGTTGCCTGTGGTGGTGTAAGAGTTTTGCTGATTGATGGAAAACGTGGCTTTGAATTCCCTGGAACTGATGAGGAAGTTTAGCATAGATACTCATGTAATGAGATGTAAGCTAAGCAATTGTACAACAGCATGGATATCATAGACATTAGCTGAATTTCCTGTCTTTGTGTGTTCTGCTTTCTGGCTGTTGTGCAGCCTAGACTGGGGCACCAAACTGCCTTCCTAAATCACATAGTTAGCTGTGGCTGTTTGCAACTCTGTGGCAAACTAAATGGTCATCCTCTCCCCCCATCACTCCCCTTCTGTGACTCTTCCCCTGTGCCAGTAACCTTGCTGTGTATCAGGTTAGGTAATGGAAGTGTCTAGCTACAAAGCATAGACTTTCACTTGAGCTATTATAAACTATTTAATTGCTTCCAGTATTTCAGATAATTCATTTATAGCTCAGTGCATATGTATGTCCCCTATTCTGATGTCTGCAGTTTTAAGGCACCTACATTTTATTTAAAATTAATGTGCATTCAATAAACACAGTTAGCCAGGTCCAGGTAATCTAATGCTAGCCAGTGTCTGTTCTCAGATCTGCATTACCCATGCTGAGAGGGAACATCAAGAAGATGGTGAGAAAAGATACACAAGAATCTTATTATTGGGCTGGTAATATGCATGTTTCCCTTGTAAAGCTGTCTATGAGAATTAAATTTGATTTTGTATATGAGCTACAGGGAGTCATAAAAAGTTACATACTCCCAATACTCTAATCTGATTTCTATTCTTCTGCCAAGTGCGTTCCTTTGGGTATGCTCCCTACCTTTGCTACCTGTAGTAGCCCTAAAATAGAGATAAACAGGCCAGATAGAGGCTTGGTTCTGTGAAGAAAGGAACAGGGGTTTCTCCATAGCTAAGGCCTCACATACAAAAGTGCAGTAACTGGCCATACCTTCCTTCCCCTCCTCCCACAAATCCACACTTTGAGGAAGGTAATTTATATTTATTCTGTATTCTGAAGACAAAAATCATAACAAGTAGTTGATAAATCAAAAATGATGAGAAACCGTGACAATAAACATTGAGTAATGCAACAGAGATTTGGGCTCTGTGACTTTACATGTAGATTCACTGATTTACCTTTATTTTGTAGTAGCCGTGGTCTGTTAGTTGTGCCTTGAATCAGCCAGGCATATCACTCATAATTCGCAATACCTAGTTGGTCTCTTTATAAAAATGAAGTTACCAATGTTATATCACTGCATCTCTATAGAGCACTTCAAAATATTAATGCTACTGTTTACTATTCTGATGCTTTTTCAGAATAGTGAGATGCATGATTTTTAATAGAACTGATCTGTTAATTTATGCCAAAATCAAAACCATGATGTGTATCACAGGGCAAAGGCAACGTGAAGGGCAAAGATTAAATTCTGCTTGCTTTAGCAGAATTCTCTTGCCTGAGTTTTGCCTTAGCAATCAGTTTCACAGTGCTGTGAAGTACAAGGAAACAGCAAGTCTGTACAGACATTTAAAAATGCCTTCCTGAAATTCAAAGGGAAATCAACCAGGCAGTGCAAACAATTCAGTTTCATTTGCTAATTTCTTAATATTTGATTCAAGGTAATGTCATTTTTATTTTCTATTAGTTGTGGAAGGTGACTTCCTACATCACCAAGTGTAACAAATCATATTTTGTGGTGTATGTAATGAAGATTCCTGTAAGTCATTAATTCTGCAAGTAGCAGCACAAAAGAACGTGCAGTGTATTTGTTGAAAGATTCATGCACATTCCCTTTTGCATTCATCTTTCCACTTCATATTGGATGCACATTCACATCCAGCAAACCAGAGCTGCACAATCTCAGATTGCATCATGTAGCAGTGTACAAATCTAGTCTCAATGGCCTTTCACCAAACTGAGAAACTGGAAAATAATAAATAAAAAAAAGTGGGACAGGGGAGGCATAAATATTAATTCACCACCACTTTCAACATATGCAAAGTTTTACCTACAGAAGTAAAAAGCATAAATTATTCTCTAGTTATTCTCTAGAGCATATTCTTCAGTTCATTCCTGTCACATATTTATCTCTGTATGACATGACTAGGCCATCAGGAGAGCAAAAATACCATTCTGGTCTATTCATTGTGTCTGTACGTTAGAAACATATCCACATCACTCAGCATCTGCAGTGTTAACCATAGAAGAAATTGAACATCTGTGTAGTATGCTGTAGAAAAAATGGCATATTTCTGTATCGGGAAAAAAAAAAAAAAGCTCTAGCTTTTTGAAGTTAATCATATTTCTATGCTAACTGAGTAAAGTTAAATGCTGGCTGATATCAAAACATATTGTTGAGAATCTTGGCACTTGAAGGATGGAGAAAGAGGCAGGAAAAAGACGGGTTTAGACATCAGGTTTGATTTCAGTATCTGGATATAGAGGTGATCATGGAAGGCTTTATACAGGTGTTTATGTAGATGAAAGTATAAAGCGGAACCAGACCAGCTGTACCACAAGCATCGATGGAACTCGTCTGTTAATAGGAAATTCCTAGCACATAGGGTTCAATGGAACGTCAGCATCTCAATATTCAGTATATTCTGTGGCAAACAAAAGCTAAATCTTACTTCATAGGTGTTGTCACAGAAAAACAAACATCAAAGCAGGTTACAGTTTTAGATTTAAGCATATGGATAATATAAAGAAATTAGCTTTCTAAAGTTTAGAGTTTTTTAGAACTGTAGTTCTACATGTATACTAAGGTACTCCTAACCAAACTCTCCAAAAACTCTTATCACCATTTGTTACAAAGGCATCCAGAACATGAAAGCTAATGGTAAACCAGATGCTTGTCGGGTTAGGAAATAATCTTATTGTTTAAACCTGTCTCTTTTTCAGACTTGTGTACCATTTAATTGACTTCTTCAAAAGCTAGTATGCAATGATATGGAATCATTGTTAGGCAAGGCACCATCTCTCCATCTATTTGTCAACATTCCTCCTTATTTTGCCTAGAAAATTTATTTAGGTGAAATCTGAAGACTAGAAATTTGCAGAAACTGTGCATATTTGACAGCTTGAATTATTTGCTATGTGTAGATTTACAGCTGCTCAAGATGTACAGTAGATCACATCCATCAGGGAAATGCTGAACCAATTGCCTGTATATTGCCCAGATGGTTAGTGTGCACATAGCTAGTCCAGTGTGGTTCTGGATGCTTCAGACTCAATATGCGTGGGCAGAACAACTGTGCATTGTGCAATTACACAGATGCAGCTGAGTAACTTATTCTGCAAGTGGTTTACAGGTGGTCCATCCACACAGAGTATATTGAGTGTACTCTAGAATTATCTGGCTTACAACAATGTATACTGCAAAGTATATATGAATGTATTTTGCCTCAGCAATTTCAGAAGAAGCACAACGATTCTATTCTCAAATGTTCTGAGTACCTCATTTTCAATAATTTGTAGTGTTTTATGTACTGATACACTGCTTATAAGACAGTCACACAAGCACAACTGGAGATGAAGAGGAAAAAAAAAATCTCATTCACTCCAGAAGGAGAGTAGGAAAAGTTTAGCAAGAAATCCATATTTTGTGTTTTCTTAAATTCTTTCCTCTGTTGAATTACCAGTGCTGTGCTAAAAGAAAAGGATCGTGTAAGCAATCTGTAGTTATTCAATTAATATTTAATAAATCACTTGATAAAAACAGAAGGATATCAATTGGTTAACTGGCCTGGTATCAATTGTTATCCATACCCTACACAGATAAGTGAGAATAGATTAAACAACTATAATAAAAGCAATACAAATCTATCAGTTAACCACTGTAATATGACAGGCGAAAGTGATTTGGGATTAAGACTGTAGTGAATTCTGTAGGTATTTAATATTTACTTTTAAATTTATAGAAGGCTTGTATTTGCAATTCTGAAGATTTATAATCATTGAAATGCATGAAGAAAAGGAAAATGTATCTGGAATGTCATCCTCTAATCTGCTAAATAGAGGATAGAAAGTATTTAATCTTCATCAAGCCTCCTGAACCGTTGTAAGTACAGCCTACTTGGATTTAGATACATCTAGAGGTGTATATCTGGCTAGCGCCAAGTACATTTCACAGACCTGAGATCGTTCTAGCATTAATTATAGAGAAATTATGTAAAGTTCCTTTCTACAGAAAAAATACAGGGTTTGTTAGAAAAGCCCACAGCATTTGCTGGTTTTCACCTCAGTATGCAAACACAGTAGCTGAATCCAATGTTTTTGCAAGGTAGCTAATGGCTATGAAGCAGCTCGCCTCTGTGCACCTGTAGGCAAATCCCGCAGGCTTTCCTCCTTGTTCCAGCACCAGCTGGAGACACTCAGAGGAACAAAAAGGTGATCCTGACTGAGCACCATCGCGTTTCAGGACTCGTCTGTGCTGACCGCTCCCTGGCTGTCCATTCCCTGTCTCCCCAGAACATGAGGTGGCCCTTGCTGTTGCCCAGCACCTCTCCCACTGCACCACGGCTTGTGTGACCTGCTGTGCCCTCGATGGCCACCACGGCGGGGGACACCCAGTGCTGGGTGCAGCAGAGTTTTGGACAACGAAGGGAATTTTCAAAGGAAAAATGGCAAAGGGGAAAGCCAGCTTCCTGGGTCTCACCAGGAGGAGAGGGAAAAGCAGACACGGCTGTGCAGCCGCACTTGCCGGTGTCCGTGGGGATTGTGCCTGCGCTGGGAGAGGAAGGCCTTGTCCCTTCCTTTGCCAAATCAGCTGAGCAGAGCAGAGAGCCAGGCTGCCTCTCCTGGGTCTCTGTATCTCACTGAAGCCCACGGAGCAAGTAGTGTCACCTACAGCTGTGGCTCCCAGGATATTTGAATAGTGGCTCAGTGAGATAGTTTCCCAAATCATGGTGCCACTTGCAGGGATCAGTTTGGGGATCAGCAAGGTCAGCGGTGTGGTTGGTAGATTTTTTCCCCTTCTTTCTCAACATCCGCAAGGTGTGATTGAACATCAAGAAATAAAGCCCAAGTGTACAAAGTGAGATCATAACTGTTCAGTAGTTAAGAGACGGACAATTCAATTCCCGGGAGCAAACAGAACCACAACGTGGGGAGCTGGGGGCTCGCTGGGGGATGCCCTCTGTGTGGAGGAAGACAAGATTTTAAATCCTTGTTGGTTGAAGTACACTTTCTTATATCCTTTTTCCACCTAATGGAGAAAGAACAGGGTAATTCTGTTTACTTTTAGGATTAGAAAGAAGGGAAAACATTAGAGAACTGGTTTTGGCATGAGTCTGCGTTCTGCATGGGTGAACATTGTGTGTATTGGTAGGTGGTTAGCTTCCTTTAATTTTTTTACTGTGACAAATCTGCCACCTTGATTCTTTAGAAGTAATTCCTCTGATTCTGGATGATGATTCTGTATATCTGAGTGAAATATGTTTTTTTAGTTTTTCCAAGAAATCAAGAAAAATTGGCTTATAGAGCCCATAACCACTTAGCCGCCTCTTTCTTATTTTATCTACTATATTCCACTACTCAATAAGTAACTGTGATTAAGGTGTTTCTGCTCACCCTGGCATTAATGATACAGGGGGTTGGTGGTTTATTACTTAATATATTTTAGTGACTTTATTTTTAATTTCCCAGCTATGTTTTTCTTTCTTCTCCCTTTTATTTCTCATCTAATTTCTTCTTCTCCTTATTGACTTTTCCTTAGTAGAAAGTTTAACCCTATCTGTATTTGCTTCCCTTCCTGCTACTTTCAGAGTATTCTGTTCTTCCACCTACTTTTCTTTTTTTTATCTCTGCATTTTTATACTGCTAATCTTCCAGTCTTCCTATTTTTTCCTTTTCATATTCTTTGCTTTCTCCCTTAATTCTTTCTACATTCATTTACAGTCTCCCCTTGTTTCCATTTTTTGTTCTATTTTCCTCATCTTTTTCAGCTTCTTTCCATAAATCCTGGTTTTGTTCATACTTTTTGATTTGATTTAATATGTTTTTCCCCCAACCATCTCTTGTATTCTTACTTCTTTGTCTTTCCATATCTCTAGCTTTTTTCATTAAGTCTGACCTGCATGGACCCTTAAGCTTCCTGGAAGGTTGACTGATCATTTTGCAAGGACCCCAGCAGTGGGTGGAGACTGCAAATATCTCTTTGCATTCAGGTTGCATTCAGGCATGAGGGATATATGTGCTATTGTGTGCCCAAATATGCATTTCATCTCTATGTCTGATGTCATCAGAAAATTATGCAGCAGTGTGAAAGATGCCAGATACGCAGTTTTAACAGGACTTTTTTCCCCCATTGGGTTTATTTTCTCCATTGCAATACATAAACAAGCACATAATATACTCTGGAAGAATACTTCCAGAATTATCCAGTTACCAGGTATTGAGTAAAGAACCAGATACATAGTAACAGTTAACTTGAAATAAAAATAGGCATTTTTTCTCTATTATCCAGAATAACTACCCGTACAAAAACTTACTTGGAACAACTACTTTACTGCCTCATAATACACAGAGTTGATTTTTATTTGTTTAATAGAAATTCTCATTCTACACTACTTGTTTTCTGATACTTTTGCTGAACTCAGTGGAAATTTCTGCAAATTAGCTCTGATGAACTACGCTATTTATAGTTACCAATATAATCCTCATTGATTCCAGAAGAGTGTGAGATGATTTTAAGATAATTAGAGTTATGAAGAAAGAATGTATCTGATTGTTCTTAAGTATCATGCTTTTGATTTTTTGGCGTAAAAGACCTAGAGTTGAGAAATTATTGCAGTTAATATAACTAGCATAAGAACCGCACAAGTGCCTCTTACAAAGGTCGAATCACCAACTAAACTGCTTATTTTATCTATCTTTACATAATTTTCAATGTTGTGTATTTGAACATTCCAACACAGCAAACCCAAAAGCATTTAAAAATAAATGCTATATCTGTCTTGGTGATTTTAACATGTTTAAATTTTATTTTCTGCTTTCTTTTAGTATTTTCCTATGCAGAAGAATAAATGGTAATTAAAATGTGCAGGATGAAAAGATGGAGCAGTCAGTGCTTGTACCACCAGGACCAGACAGCTTCCAATACTTCACTAGAGAGTCTCTCGCAGCTATTGAACAACGCATTGCTGCAGAAAAAGCTAAGAATTCTAAACAAGATCGTAAAGACAATGATGATGAAAATGGGCCAAAGCCAAACAGTGACTTGGAGGCAGGAAAAACACTTCCATTTATATATGGTGACATACCTCCAGGAATGGTGTCTGAGCCCTTGGAAGACATGGACCCATATTACATCAATAAAAAAGTGAGTCTAATATCAATGTTGTCCATATGCCAGTGTTTGGAGTGCTTTATCATGTTCATTTAATTTTCATGGAGTGTGTCATATAGCTTGTTACTTCAGCCTGTTAATTTGCAACCATGTAGGAAAATGTCATTCTAATAGTGTGGAAACAATTGAGCATTGCCAAAAGGACTGGGTGTACAAGAGCAGAAAATGTTTGATGCCAGTGATACATGTACATGCTGCCTTCCAGAAAGTTAGTAGATACATATTTTCTGTCTTCTAGTTATAAAAAGTTGATTTAGCTAATGTATGTTTTAAGAACACATTTTCCCTTGCGTACCCTTTTGCACACTGGTCTTCCTGCTTTACATAAGGAGGAATTTTGCAATAATATTATTTTTAGAATTAAATTAATAAATGTGACATTATGACTGATTGTATAATGTGGTTGTACAATGGATGTAGCAAAGGGTAAATAAGCAGTGTCAAAATCCAGGCTTCTATTCAACTCACTGCTGTCTCAGTCATTCACAAAGTGCCCACTGTCCTCTATGGTACAGGATAGAATCCGTCATCCTTAACGGTTACTAACCCTTCATCCTTTTCTTTTAGTTTACATCAAAATTTATTCCTTTGATATCATTGAATTAATATCAAAGCTGAAACATAGTATGTTGTCTTTCATTATAAGCAATGTATATACAAATATGTATACATAATAGATGACATTTCAAACTTTAAAAAAGTGAATATATATATTGAAAGTGATACACCAACACGTCGCACTTTCTCTAAGGTTCTTCAGGTTTAAAACAGACAGCATGAACCAATACATGGTACATTCTGTTCCCAGAAATCTGCTTTGACAGCAGATTCTTAGGAAATGTATAGAATCAATAGAGAAACAAAAAGTAGAAAATATCATAAAGAGAGTGTAAAACTGATTTAGAAGTTTCTGGTGGAGCTGGCCTTGAAAAACCCTGGAATCCTTTCAGGATGGTTCTGTCAAGCAGCCCATATGCAGCAGCAAAGGTTCACTATTTATAGTGATAGCTGGGGTGGTACTTAATTATTAGATACTGTGATTATGAAAGCTATCAATATCAATACAGGAGTTATTTTGATTTTCACAAAGTGCTCTGTTCTAAGTGTCTTAGCTTGCAGAGTTTTATGTGATTTATGAGCCCTATTTTGACAAGAAAGAAGATACTATGTGAAAGAACAATATTTTATCTTTATTATTTGATGCCTCTGAAAGAGCCTTTATCTGCCATTCACAGTGTATGAAGATTTATCTTTAAATCACAGTTCTACTTTTACAAAGATAAAAGATGCGTTTCTGTAAAAGCAGGCCTTGTAGAGTACTGTACTAATTGTGTCTGTTTATGATACAACATCACATACAATTATATCCCTGCTGGCCCACAGCTCATCCTGGACCTTTACAGCTGTATCAGTTGGTCTTGGCTCTCTTACTGTGAGAACAGGTACATGACAGGTATAACCTACAGGTACACTTCCAGAGCCCTAAGAAATGGGAGACCCTTTCAGTCCCTTCATGGATGGAGCTGCAAACTTTCTACATCAGCCAGGTCTGATGACAGAGGCAAGAAACAGAGTGAAACCAGCTGAACATATTCAGCAAAGTTTCTGTACCATTTCAAAGGAAGAATCCTTTATTTGTATGCTAAATAACTTTTATGGGCAAATCACATACCCGCTGGGATTCTCTTCTTTCTGCTGAAGTCCACACGTCCCTTCTATGCACGTGCTTTAGTCTTCTACAGGACAGAAATAGAAACACCCTTGTCAGTCAAAGACAAGACAAAAATTTCTCATGCTCTACAATTTTCTCTGTTTTTTCTTCCTTCAGGAGAAGGGAAATAGACTTTCCTAACAGAAATGCAACACCTATTTCAATTTTACATCAGTAATTTGACTTTAAAATATCTAATTCCTAGATTTTCTTATCTAGCTGTATGCAAATTCTGGAAATACTTTTATCTTGTTTCACTTGTCTTTTGACAATATTGGTAGCAGTTGATGGTCTTGCAAGTCTCAGAAGGAGAAATAGTTTGAAAAAAGCCTGAAGAAGAAGGAAACATCTCTAGGAAGATGTGAAGGACTCTTAATGCTCAATGCATTTACCTCTGTACCATTTAACATTTCAGCTTTCTCAATATCCCCCTCTGAATTCCACCTTGTAAAGCCAAGGAGTCAGCCAGCTCACCCTTTCCCAATGTAACACTCTGACAATTGCTGCATGATGGTTAGTTTTTATATTTCTGCCTGAGGAAGCATCTAACTGAAATGATATAGATCTAGTGAAAAACACTGGAATGAAAGAAAATTCTTATTTTGCAAGGAAGGGTTAGGCCAAGTGTACAGGTTAGCAGACGCCATTGTTGCTTCAGAGATCTGTGAAGATTTCTTCATAAAGTACACTTGATTCATCGACATGGACTATCAGTTTGGCTTCCAAACTTTCAAATAGGGAACAGAAATGGGCATCTACAGCACTGATCAAATAATACCAATGAACCTGGTCACAGTTTTTATTCAGAAAAATCTGTACAAGAATTACAGGAATAACTTTCTTACTCCAAATTTGGGTCATGAGTGAAATCATCCATCATTAGCCTCATACGCAAGTATGGCATACTATTTGCTGAGGGTTTTTTCCTATTTTTGCTGCCAGACTGAGCAAGTTCACTGTATTTCTGCATGTGCTGCATGTTGAAGTGTCATCTAGAGTGTTCTTTATTTCATCTTTGGGACTATTTTTCTAAGCAATAGATTTTTGCATGCCATGATTTGATACGGTTTATTGCAGAATAAGACAGGAATAAATAAATGTATTGAGCTGGTATGAGAGCCTTAATTTGTGGATAAGGTTAGCCCAGAGATGAAAAGTTAAAAATGGGAAAATCTGCTACAAAACCAAAACCAGATATATGTGCTAGTTTTAGGGCTTTTTAACGGTGCTTCTATGCAAGACCTACAACCAAAGAAGATGTAATCATGTCCAATGTTAATCTGAAGTTTAAAGGAAAAGTAAAAAATTGACAGTGTTTGACAACAGAACAGCCCATTATAGCAAGTTTGCTATATTTAGTAAATATTTTTTTACACTGATAGTATTATTGGTTTACACTGTATCATGGATAGCCTGAATGGCAGCAACTGTACCCTTGGAACATAATTATTTTGTTATAATAAAATACAATACCTGTTTTTAGATTCTTAACAATTATATTATCCTGAAATGCTGCTGACTGGTGGTCAATAATGCTAATCTTTAGAACTGTGAAGTTTAGCATCATAACTGGTTGTAATGCTCTTTTTTTTTAATCCAAAACTGAGTAAAGATGAGCTTGGACCTTACTCATTTTTAGCATTCAGCTTCTGTGTAAGTGCAAATCAGTGTGTTCTCATAATAATGACTGCTAATTCATGCTCAAGCTACCACCACGAAGGATCAAGGAAGCTCTCACCACTATCTATAGAGAAAGGATCAGCTGGAAGATCCTAAGATCCTGATCTATAGGAATGCACCAACATCTGGTCCATTTGGTTTCATGCTTTAAGGGCTGGCTATTTTCTCTTAAACCCAGGCTGCTACAATAAAGAAGAGGGAAAGAACAGGTGGAAGTCAATGGGTCTTACTTTGCTTTCCTCCTGCTATAATATAGGTATAGCATCATTGATTGCCACTCCATGCCCCTGCCTCTTGCCAGAAGGATGTTGAATGATGTCTGTCAGAAAAGGTGCCTCCTTTTCTCCTGGCACTTTGTAATATCAGTGCCTAATTTGATCAAACCACTAGCTCCTGGAATTCCCAGACTTGTCTTGAGTTGTAGAAACAAAAAGATTCTGTAGAATTGCTTTATGTAACTTTATTACATCAGAAAAGGTGAACGCACTAATGATTTTAGATATTTTTGATAACTATAAGTGAATGAATAAAGTAAAAAGTTCTAGCAAAGCAAAAAATTAAGGTCTTGCTAGAAGACATGGTTTCAGAAGATAACCACAAGAACAAGAAATGCCAAATTCCAATATGCCATGAGTCTTGTTCTAGCTGCCCTGGTGCTTTTCCTGAGAATCTAAGGACCTAGCTCAACAGTATGCCACCTCTTGCCTTTCAGAAGGTCCTATGAGGTTTCAGATGGTGTTTATTTAACTGTAGGAAGTTGAAATGCAATGCAGTAGCAGTCAGACGGCCAAATGTAGCCTTCCAGAAACTATGTTTAAAACTGACTGGGAGGAAGGAGAGGAGAAATAAGGTTTTGAGAACTCTGTCCCAAGAGGTTCTCAGAGACCATATCTTTGTTCAAGGTGGAGTCTTCTTCCCTCTTGGCTGCATCTTCTCAAAATACTCCTCCTCCTTCTTTGCCCTGCTAAGAATGCAGTTTCTGGGTTTACATCAAAGATGGCAGAAGTTACAGAACTGGGATCCAGGTTAAAGATGCAAAAGTGGCAAATCAGGGACTTCTCTTGATGGGTTTCTTTGAACTTGTATTCGCACTTGAATACTTTGAGTGTGAGCGAGTTTCCTGCCTTTATAAAATGATTAAAGCTCTTTATAAAACCTAAGCCCTGAAAAGTATACATAATCCTTCGTATATGAAAATTAATCTTACAATTTGTTTAGAATTTATTTAGCTTTTCTCAGTGTATGTCTACTTTGTCCTGACAGCTTTGGGTACAATACCTCATGTTCGTCCACACTGCCTACACATTGGCTTGCATCTGGGTTGAGACTGGAGTGGGTTATAGCAGGCTACCCAGTGAGAAAAGCTTACACAGGGGTTGGGTAGCAGCTGTTTTCTGTCCTTCTTTTTAATGAAAATTCTTCTTCAGAGATAAGATACAATTTTAGATCATGTTTAAGGCTAGAAGTCAGAGGACCAACAATGTCATTCTGAAGGCTCCAGTCAAAAAGATGCTTTGAGTGAAAAATTAAAACTGAGGTGGGGAATTTATGTCTTGTTGGTTCTGCTTATGCAGGGCAGCAGAAAGTAGAACAGCTAAAATAGCAGCAGCTTCCAACTGAAACTGGAGCTGTGCCAGCATGCTGTTATTTTCCATAAGCCACGTTAGAAAGGAGATGTATGTTTAATATGCTTGTGTTCAAAGATTTTTTTTAAAAAAAATGTAGGTTGACTAAACGTAGGTGGTGTAGTCTTAGATATAAATTTGGTAGGGAGTGTGATTTATAATGTATTTTATCAACTACCTCATAGCTACAAAAGCTGGAGTGTGGGCTGGAGGCTTCTGAGCTGTGAGTCCTGGGGGCTGGGGACAGACCTGGCAGGGGAAACTCACCTTCCCCCTTGGGGTGAGAGGCTTTCGGAGACTGTGCCAAAAAATCATTCGTCTGCTTGGTTGTTTCAGTATTTAAAATGAAAGGTTAATTTAAGGACAGGTCATCTGCAGTTACACTTCAAAGGTTGTTATTATCTGTAATCCATAACTGGAAGTGTAATTTGGAAACACCAGCTCAGGCTTTATCCCACTCTCCTCTGTTTCACACGCAGCTTCTCCATTTCTGTGCAGAAGTGGGAAATCAAATACATATCTTATGCATTCCTACACATCTTGAGTTTGTACTCAAGAAATATAAAGTCTTACTATTAATGTCCCTTACTCTTAGGGGGTTTGGTCTGTACAGGAAGGTGTGCCATGTAGGGCTGTGGTGGAGAGAAAGAAAGAAGCCAGCAAGTGAGTTGGGACTGGGACAGCTTTTCCTCAGGGCTTAATCCCTGCTCCTCCTCTGCCTTCAGTACTTAGTATCTGTCACAGACTGGTGGAAACCCTCACCTCCACCTCTCTCTTCACCTGCTGGGTGCTCCTAGAGGTTTGTATCTGTACTTCATGGTCCATACATACAAAGCTTCCCAAATCTAAGCAGACTGAAGAATTGTCCTTCCTGAACTTCCTTGGCATATTTTCTCTGTCTGCCAGCTTTCCCAGATACAGTCTTGTAGTCCGCTTGCTCACAGTCTTGAAGCTCGATCTCACTCACAGACACCAGAAGAGGCCAATATACCCTTTCCCACCCTTCCACTGCCATTTGAGTTTACAGCTGACTTTGTCAGCAATATAACAAAAAATGAAGAGGCTTTACCATAGCTTATTTAAGAAATACACAACTCTGACAAAACAAAAAAAGCAAGGTTTTTTTTTTACATTTCTCTTGGCCAGATTCTTCAATACCTTTAATTCAGTTTGAATTTAGACTATAATCCTTGCATCATCCCTTCCACGGCAGCTTTCTTCTGAGTTACTGAGCCTTCCTTCTGCGGTGTTTTTCATTCTTGTCAGATTGATCTTGCAGGTGAAGGGCACCTTAGTGCCACGAAGAAGCCTGACAGCCCACATTTCCCGTGCTGCAGTGTTAGTGCTGTTGCAGCCCTGATGGCCTACGGTGGAAGCAAAGCAATGTTTGTAGGGTTTGCTCTCATACCATTTATATTTGGTGCACAGATTTATTTGAGAAAAATAGACAAGCTTTCCACCTACAGCATCTTCTACAATTCTCTGAAGTAAGGCTTCCACGCCTGAAAGTTTCTCTAAATTTGATGGGCTCTTTAGCTGTTAAATTTAAATTTTAACAACTATGCATGTTCTGAAAAAGTTGCACACCAGCAAAGCACAGGAGGTCACCTGGGATGTATCTCTTGCTCACCTCCGGTAAGGTGTATTCAGATGCCCACAGTCCTCAGAGGTCTACCTAATCGTGATTATATGTCTTACTGCTATTTCCCTCTCTCCATAGCACAACGACCAAGAAACAGACTAGAATAAAAAATATGAACAAATGGGTAGTCTATGAAATCAGTGTCTCTAAGTATTTCACTTATTAACATATCATTAACATCCACAGGTAAGGTTTCCCTGCTTATGGTATTTCAAACAGGAATAGAGAGTTTTCTATGGGAAAACAAATAAAATTGTAATTTCAGTTAATAATTTCTGCACCTTTTTTTACAAGAAACATATCATGTAAATGTGTCTTATTACTACTCTGAGGCTCTTTATGGAAGAAGTAGTATAAAAACATTAATGAATTGAATATTCTATATTTAAAATTATATTTTCATGTCAGGTACATCAGGTAAGTACTGGAAAGAAGTTTTATTTAAAAAATGAATCGTTTTTTGTGTATTAACTATTCAAAAAGTTATAGTTTTGGTGATCGGTCACTAGGAACAGTTTTAAAATTAACTTCTACAGTGAATAGACACTTATCAAATGTCTTTTCTTTCTCTTTTTCAGACCTTTATAGTATTGAATAAAGGGAAGGCAATCTTCCGATTCAGTGCCACCTCTGCCCTGTATGTTTTAACTCCCTTCAATCCTCTTAGAAAAATAGCTATTAAAATTTTGGTACATTCATATCCTTTTTCAATGGTTGTTCAAAGTGCTACACAGGGCAATTAAGAAAACTCATAACTCTTTTTATTTAATTGTAAATACAGGTTTTCGTAGGCTGATAATTTTATTTTTATTTTCCAGTGGAACACTTATGGTAAGGTTTTATAAATACTAGAAAATATTTTTATATCATATAGATGCACTTTAGCTATTCTGTTGAATTTCAATACTTCTGCTGTACAAATCTGCAGATGGATTAAAAATCCATCTTGATCAGTTTTTCAGAGAAGTTTCTTCAGATTTATTTTTAACATTGAAATCTTTTGCATCTCGGGTTCTTTTTTGTACTATGAAGCCTATTCACAAAATAATCGTATATTTAAAAAATAAAAATACAGTTTGCACTCAGAAATTCCAGAAGAGCTCTGAGTTTTGCAAGCAATTAGGTGGATGAGTAGCTACTCAGGAACAGCTAGCTCAGGGCTATGTTTATGTGACTTTTATGGGTCCTTCTGAGGCAATCCTCAAGACCAGCTTTATAATCTGTTGCAGCAGCGTGCCTGGAAGCCTGCTTCACGCAGGCTGAATCTCACATTCCCAAACCTGCCCAGCTGCACCATAATGAGCCTCTGCCAAATTAGATACATTGCCAGAAAGCATAGGCAGCACTCCTGCAGGCGGTTTGCAAAGCACATGTATGTGCAGATGGTGGGCAGGCTGGGGGACCATAACTGGATGTGACAGTGCACAAAGTAAAGTTTTAGACTGGCATGCAGGGTCGGTGCCTGATGTTTGTAACAGACTGATGGGAATTTCTAGAAGGTGAGGTTTTGGTGCACTTTTCTTGCAAAACCCTAGGACTGGGAAAAGTAGTCACTAAATGAAAACTTCACTGTGACCATAATTAATATTGAGCAGTTAGAGGCAGAAGCCTTATTACCTAGAGACTGCTGGCAGGATCTTCTAGGTCTCTGGGAAAAGGAAGAACCAAGGCTGATTGCTGCTGACTCAGAAGACCTTTTCCTTTGAGCATCCTGGAAGTTAAAGCAGTAAGAGTAGGAGGGCAAGGTGTTTGGAGAGGAGTCAGGGAGCGTTTGGGGACAGTAACTAAGGGACCTGACAGAGACACAGTGATGGTGATGGTGAGAAAACGCAGCCAAATACTGTCAGATTGAAGCTTCTAATGAATGCGAGTCCCTTCAAGTTACAGACTGATTTACAATACCTTCCAATCATGCATCTGTGCTAACTTGGGTAATGGTTTTTACTGGCGTACTGATTACTGAGTTTGGTTTTGGTTTTATGTTCCTCATAATTGTGTTCAAAGAGTATCCAGCTGGTCTTGATGGCAGTCAGAACAAAAGCAATTCTAATAAAAAATATGCAGTTCCAGTATTTTTCTTTCTATCTATTAACTGATTGTGTGACTATGTAATTTAGCTCTATTATACAAGGTTTCCTTTCACTATATGGACTGATTTCTTTTCCAACCAGCCAGCTATGGGATGGGCTATTTTTATCTGATAAAGATGTAGCATTTAGAACTTTTTTTATTTTAAATGCAAGAACAGATGCATAGGTTTTTTAGTGGTGTTGGTTTGTTGTTTTTTTTTTTTAATTCAGTATAGTACAAACACTGCATATATTGAATGTGTTTAACTAAAAGCCACATAGTATGCTGCATAATGCAGTTTAGATTTCAGCTGCTTATACAAGGTTAGCCACCTATAAG
This sequence comes from Falco peregrinus, assembly GCF_023634155.1. NCBI lineage: Eukaryota > Metazoa > Chordata > Aves > Falconiformes > Falconidae > Falco > Falco peregrinus. Next base: position 23,098,832 of record NC_073728.1, read on the forward strand.
TAAAAGATTAGGTGATGATGCCACTTATTATTTTTAATAATCTTCTCACTTTTGTCGATAAGCTTTATTGTCCCCATGTTTTAGGGTGGATGTTTGGAATTTTGGCCTTTGTAACAGAAATGTGCCTTTCACTTTCAGTGTGAAAGGTGTGTTGAGCACGATGAAATTGGCACATTGGTTGGAAAACCTTCAGCTGTACCTCCTCCAAATTCTCTGAACCTCCATGTAGGGCACTCTGATCACATGTGCCCAGACACCAGGTCAAATGTTGCTCCCCCTTATAAAGAAGCAGAGCGTGTATCTTCCCAGTGCTCAGAGACTTTCCCTGTAATTATTCTTCCTCACTGCTGGTACGTATTGTAATACCAGACACAGGAACGGACTGAGAACAGCAGGACTTTTCCTCTCATGCTCTGCTGACTCACCTCCTGGTATTCTGCCTTTCCCCCCCCCCAACACACACACACCTTTGCCTGCCTGACTCCAGTTAAGCTAACTTGGAACTGAGGGGGCAACACAAGAGTGATGGGAGCTGGCTAGATCTGGCAGATAGGAAAGGATTAAAAAGTAAGTGTAGGTGAGGGCTGAGCAAACAAAAACAGGGAGGTGACAGTGGCTGGAGCTGCAGAGTGAAAGGAGTGTTAGAAAGGAACAGGAAGATGCTCTAGAGGAAATATGGCACCTGCTCAGTTACCCCTGTGCTAGCCTTTGGAAGCTGAAATGACAGTTTTACTCAGTGTGGCATGACTGCCAGCAGGTATCTGTGAAACCGGTTGGCAACGTTTGTTTTTTCCCCATCTTCGTCTTCCACCAAGTCCATTTGCATTGCAAGACTTCATCTGCTCCATTAAGTGATTAGCTGGAGGCTGTATAGTGCCTCTAACCCTCCTGCTTGCCTATATGGGGAGAGCATGAAAAAGACAGGACATTTCCATGAAGTCACCATGTATCAGAAGTGTTAACCTATGTGTATAGCTAAATTATTATGGAACATAAAACAGGAAATTAAGAGAACGTTGAGGCTGTAAATCAAACACTCAAATGTGGGAGAAGAGGGAAGAGAGGCACGGAGGCTAAATGTGTCAGTTATGTTTGAGATTCCCATAAGGGAAAGCATGGCCGGCGTTTATATTTCAAGGAATGCTAGCCCTTCTTGAGCATCTGCTCACTTGGGCCATGCAGCTCACGGATGTGGTGAGTTACGTACAGAGTGAGCAATGTGCAGGGATCTACCTGTGGCCTTTGTCGTCAATAATACCAAACTGCAAACACAAAATGCACTGCACAGGGATAAAACCTCAGCTCACCTAAGAGGACATTCCACTTCTTTAACTGTTTTATGGAACTACTGAAGCTGCACCCAGGCACCTCCAAGTTTTTCAACTACCAAAATGGATTCTTTTTATTTAAAGGAATTTCCCAGTTATATCAAGTCAGAGTCTTTAGAGTCGTCTGTGGACTTTGAGGACAAGCATTGTAAGGCATTCTAATAATTTATCCTAAGCCACTGGACAATTTTTACTGTACAGAGCTTGTGACAACGCTATCTTTAAAATGATTTAAGTCATTTTATGAAAGATAACACAATATTCACTGCTCGTCAGGCATTTAGACAAAGGCCACTCACCTGTTGAAAGAAATCAGGTAGCTTAATCCTCCCCTGTGATTTGAATGTTTGCTTGAAAATATGCATTCAAGCTGGAATTGTTCAGCAGCTGCAAGTGATGACCTTAAAGTTTGCACCAGTTTTCTGCAACGTTTGGGATGAGATGTTACTTCTCTTATTCCTCCTTCACCTAGAGTGAAGGGTTTTTTTTGGAGAGAGTGGGGTTGTCCATAGCAGAAAAATATACACCAAACAACAAAACGCTCTCTACTTAATTAAAAATAAATAAATTAAAAATTCAGGGCTCTTATATTCAAGTTTATCTGCAAACGGTTTTCTTCAGTTTAAGGTAGCTTCTTTGCTAGTCATGTTTATGCACCTATTTGTAAGGAGCTTATTTTGAGAGATGACTAGAGGAAAAATTACGAGTTGAGTTAACCCTTGGCATAAAGGTGTACCGGGCCTTGGGTTTTGCTGCCATCACGTGGCCATTTTGAGTCAGGTTGGGGTCTAGTTTTGTTATGTCAGTGTTTCAAAACGTTTGAATAATTCAGTTTATTGCCATGAAAACAGAAGGACCGCACTGTTTGTAGAGCCAGTGATCTTGTAAAACAAGAACACTGAGTTGGGTGTAGTGAAGCCCCAGTGGACTGTCCCATCTCCCTACTGCAAGCCCCTTTGAGCTGTTAGTCTGGGTTTCATAGTCTCAGAATTCTTAATTGTTCCTTGCTGGAATGCTAAATAAATATTAACTTTCATTCTGATCTTCAGCAGTTTTCCATTCTTTTCAAGCAATTGACCACAAGGGACTATTGAACCATTTCCAAATTATAGCATTGGTAGAATAAGAGATGCTTCTTACGCTGCTACCGTGTTTTGAGAGCCGCAAAATAATATTAAAAAGTTATTCACCTTAATCCATGAGCTCTTTATGGATTTTTGTTTCACTAACTGAAGCATGTACTTTTAAACTAGAGATAGTGAAACATAGAATACAGTCACTTCAGCAATTGAAAATGGTTTTCTCTGGTTTGTTCTGTGTTTTTGACAGCCTGGCTCTGCCGGGTGCTGGGGTGGTATGTGCTTTCTCTACAGCTCTGACTTTTGGTACATAGGACAACATTTTTTTACCTTGCATATGCCAGCTGTTTTGCACCAAAACTGTAGAAGTGAAAGACTAATGTGTATTCAGCCGTGCCAAGTACCTAAGTAAAACAGTACTTTTCTGCAAGTTATTTCAGTTTTGGCTGTTACCCAGCTCACGTTACCTTCCAGGAGTGAGAGCCATCTCCTTCACCTTTCAGTACCAGCTAAAGACAAAACATGAGGACATCAACAAAACAACATCAGAACATCAATAAGTCAAGACTAATATTAAAGTTTCATGCACTAAAGTGAAAACTGCCAGGTTAAATATATGTGCAATGTTTACTGAAGTTTAAAAGGTTTGTGTAAGTGGTGATATTTTACTCTACTTAAGATATATGGCTGATGTGATAGCTTATGAATTACTGTTGTGTTTTCCTTAACTATATCTACATTATTCAGCATGCTTATCATGTGCACAATTTTGACCAACTGCGTATTTATGACCATGAGTAACCCTCCAGACTGGACAAAGAATGTAGAGTAAGTTGCATATGTTATTTAAAGATATCTTTGACCGTTCCTCTAGGACTCAGCACGCCAGTAAGTAGAGTCATGTGTGCTGACAGGAATTATCACGAGACACTACTACTATTTCATCTCTAAACTATGTGGAAATGTTGAATAATTATTTAAATTTCTTTCTAGTAGAACAATTGGGTAGAAAAAAATGAAAGTTGTTTACAAATAGTATTCTACTGAGAGTGCACTCGTTTTCTCTCATCTTCATGGTTTAGTATCTACCCAGTGTTTTACCCTTCCTTTATGCCACTGCATTAACAGCAGAACCACGGGTATCTATTCGTACACATCAGTTAAGGACAGCATATAAGCAAAAGTATGCCTAAAGTGAGAATTCACTGCATGCTTGCATTCTTCCCTTTTTAGGGTTAATATTAGATCTTTTAGCTGTTAGTGATTCAGACAGTATCTATAAATTATGCTCACAACTTTCTTGATTAACAGTAACGGATTGAGTGTTCTGTACTTCTAAACTGAGTGTCACCAATAAATTTTTAGTATCTGTCATTTATTTGATGGGTTTATTAATTTTGCTTTAAGTACAAGATCAGGACCACTGTACTTCAACAGTATGTCACAACTAATGCATGTAAATACACAAGCCTATATGATGAATCTAATGCGTTTTAGAAAAAACTGCTTATTTGTTGCATCTCTTCTCCAGTTTTGAAATGAAAAACTCTTTGATTTGATCACCAGGTTTCTATCAGAATATCAATGTAAAATGTTGCTATTTATTTTGATTAAATTTTCCTATATTTTCCAGGTATACATTCACTGGAATTTACACATTTGAATCACTCATAAAAATCATTGCAAGGGGCTTTTGCTTAGAAGATTTTACTTTTCTTCGAGACCCATGGAACTGGCTTGATTTCACTGTCATTACCTTTGCGTAAGTTTCTGTTTTTTGCTTTTTCTTTGAAAGTGAAGGGCAAAAAGGGCATGAAATTAGTATCTATATATATCAATTTCATCAAACGTAAATTCTTGTATGGATTTACTTTTGTCTAAAACAATTTTCACATTCTAATATGCATATTTTGATGTAATTATAAATACTGCAGAAGCCATTAGTGCAGCTAGTATTAGAGAGGCTAATTTCATGTCCTGCGTTTTTTTTCTTTGAGCAGAAAAGGAACATCCCTTTGACTTCATTCTCCAAGCTTACCAATCTAGTCTAGATAAATTTTAGGCTTTCAAAGTTAAATCACTGTGATTCACTTCAGAGACATTTAATTTAACTGAAGGCTCTGAAAGCATATTAATGCAAGGCAAACTGCAGTGAAAGGTAAACCTCTGACTGTTGCTATTTAATTTTTTGCTAAAAACGCCAAAGCGGTCTTGATGAAAGACCCAAGTAAGTAGCATAAACTTTGCCTAAATTCTGAATAACTGTGATTTAATCCTACAGGTATGTAACAGAATTTGTAAACCTAGGCAATGTTTCAGCTCTTCGAACTTTCAGAGTATTGAGAGCTTTGAAAACTATTTCTGTAATCCCAGGTAAGAAGTAGTTGGTGTAAGGTGTTAGGCCCCTTGTACCTCCCAACTGTTCCTTTTTATCCTGTCATTGTGTTTGTGTGTGAACTCCCCTATTACAGATATGTGACAGAGTTTGTGGACCTGGGCAATGTCTCAGCGTTGAGAACATTCAGAGTTCTCCGAGCTTTGAAAACAATATCAGTCATTCCAGGTGAGAGCTAGGTTAAACACTGAGGCTGACTTTAATTAACTGAAACAGAATTCATATTTTTTAAACATGAGTCTTATTTCGTTCCACAAAAAAAGCAGGAATCAGAAGATATTAGAATTCACTGAAATCTCTGATTCATTGCTTTTTAACATGAGCTCTTTCTTTTTGAAATCAGCCTTTGAGTTTAACAGATTCTTGCATGAGACATTGCAGTACACAGCGTGTGTGGTTTGCATCGTATGATGTCAAGCTTTCTTCTCCACTTTCAACGAATATCAGTAACCCTCAAGTATTCTTACCCACGTGTATCTTACCTACATGATGTTATGTGGTATTTGTTGTGAATATTTGTGTCTAGACAATAGAACTGTTTGAAATGTTGACCCGGTAAGAAGATGAAGGAATAAGATAATAAAGAATAGCATGGGCATTGCATGGGGGATTTATTATCTTAAAATTCTACAGTTTTCCAAACCATCTCCAGTTTTATAGCATTAAATTTTAATCCTATTTATTGTTGAGCAGGCTTTTACTACTGTCTTCTAAATCCAGTATGTTATAAAACTGATAGTTGCAAAGGTTTGGGGCAAGAGGTACTGACAAATCAAAAGAAAGAAGACTTTTATGTGAGATTCATGTACAGCATGAATAAAAAAAGTCACTTGTTTTAGCATTAAAACAAGTGTTTTGAAATATATCTGCAACTCATTCCATTCACGGTTTCAAATGAACATAAAATTCAGCTATTTATTCATTTTCACAAGTGAAAAAGCTCTTCACAAAAATGTTATTTCACAGACATTATAATCATTTATTTGGGCTTCTGCATGAAATCTATAACTTTACTGGGAGACACTGTCATTTTTATGTTTAAAAAAAGTTTTGAATGTCAGAATAAAAATCCCTTTGCATTTGCAGGCTTGAAGACTATTGTGGGAGCCCTAATTCAGTCTGTGAAGAAGCTCTCGGACGTAATGATCCTGACTGTGTTTTGTCTGAGTGTATTTGCACTAATAGGGCTGCAGCTGTTCATGGGCAACTTGAGGAATAAATGCCTGCAGTGGCCTCCAGACAATTTTACTTTGGAAACAAATATTACTTCCCAGCTAAACAGCACCATAGGTGAAAATGGTACATTAGTTAATTCAACAGTGGCTCCATTTGACTGGAAGGGGTACATTGAAGATGAAAGTAAGTATTGTCAGCGTAATTCTTACTGAAGTGATTTCTGGCTGACCCAGTTATTAGAAATGAGAAGGGGAAGGCATGATACATTAGTTAAGACAGAGCAGGAGAAGTGTTTTCTGTCTCCCATAGATCTGCTCCAAAGGCTGGCGTAGAAAAGGGAACAAGAAACATGGTCTTGCTACTTGATACAGCTCTTTCTTGGCTGCCTCTGCCAAACCCACATCGTCCTTGAGACAGAAAGAGGTCCAAAGGAGTCCTTAAAATTACTTAAATAATCTTAAACATTTTCTGTTCTGATATTCCAAAGCAACATTAGCAACAGACTGCTGTGTCATTTCGGTCAGGTGACAGAGATTTCTGACATTCAGTGATGGAGTCCTTAGTGTTCTTATCATCTATCCATTCTGGTGCTTCACTGTCATTATTAGAAAGATATTATTTTTTAAAGTGTAACAAGTTTTTCCTGCTGTAATTTAAGCTCATTGTTCTTATCAATTTCACCACAGGTATAAAATCAAATTATTCCCTGTCATTAATCACTGTGTCTGAGGTATTTAGAGACTATTCATATGTTGCCATGCCCTGTTCTCTCCTCTTTCAGTCTTCTTTTTGTAAGCTAAGTAACCCAGATCATTAACCTTTTTCTCCTACAATTTATTTCCTAGACCGTGATTTCTCATTTGGAACCTTTCTTGTCCATAAACATCCTTCCTAAAGTGTGGTACCCACACCTAGGCATTTCTCCTCCACATGGGGTGTACTAAGTAGAGAAGGGTTATGTGGTAGCATTAGTAACTTACACTTCTGGTTTATATGTCCTAGGCTACGGCTTGCCATTGTTTACGATTGTAACATCATTAAATCCTGTTCAGCTTGTAGTCTGCCTGCTCCCCAGTCTTTTACAGACTTTTACCTCATCGAGTTTCCACTTTTTATTTGCACAGTTCATTGTTCCAGCCTGAACAGCATCCTATTTTTTCAGACCATCTCTCCAACTCTTCTGGATCTTTTAAATTGTAATTCTTTCTTCAAACTCACCACCATTCTTATCAGATCAGTATCGTTTGCAAATTTGATGAACTTTCTTCTATCATCTAGATTAGTTAAAACCTTGAACAGCAGCAATCTCAGACAAACCTCTTCAGAAGTTGTTTTGGTGCATCTTTCCACTTCGATAATTTCCCAAAGCATAATTTTCCAACCAGTTTTGCTGATACAGGGCAGTCTGGCAAAATGAAGATAAAGAAATGCATTTCAATACAGTTAAATGTGAGGTTACAAACCTAAACTCCCTGTCTTAAAAATCGGTGTTGCACAATTCATGTTGAGACGGGTTCACGTGCATAGACTGTAGCTGATGGCACACATCATCTCTTAACAGTGAAAGTGATTTTTGGAGGAAAAGAACTAAAGGGGAGGGAGAGAAAGAAAAGGGAAGGGGAAAAGGGAAACTGACCACAGTGGCCAGCTGCAAAGAGGAGTGGTGGGTCCGCAGATGAGTCTCCTCCCCTGGGCACCCTTTCCAGTGCAGCACTGATCACTCCATAATACTTTTCCTATAGCAATCACATGTTTTTCGTTAGCATCTCCTCAAAATCCCTACGGGTTGTTCCTGCTTACAGTGCTATTAGCACTAATTGGAACGCACTTTGATCAGGGTGGGTGCTGCATAGCTGGTTGTTTTTTAAGCTTATACATGCATGTTATTAGGTGACCTCATATGAACCAAAACCTTCAAACAAGCAGGTGGAAAAAGGAGGGAGAAAGGGGTGAGTCTCACACCAGAGATAATTGCTGAGTACCTGCTGCAACAATAATGTGTTTGCAGGGGTAGTGTCATGAGAATAAAAGCAAGATGAAAAACAGCATGAGAACAAAGGAAAAACGGTGCCACAAGAGGCTCTGCAAAACATTGCCACAGCAGCCTACGTGAAAGGTTGCAGAGCTGCAACGGGGAGGCAGGGTATAAAAATGCAATTGGAAAGCTGTTAGCAATAGAGAGGCTAAGGCACTGTGGAGCAGCCAGGACTCTTGCAAATTAAGGCTAAAACTCTGCAGCCAAAAAGCTAAATAGTATCCTGTCCACATAAATAAATTATTGACCAGGAAGGCAGTATTACCCCTGTATTTAGCACTGCTGCAGTTGCCACTGGAATACTATATAAAGTTCAATTTAGACAGAACGTTGAAAAATCGGAGGATGTTCAGAAAAGAGCAGAATGATTAAAGGGGTGGAAAACGTGCTTTGTACCAAGATAGACCAGGAGCTCAACCTACTTAGCATATCAAAGAGAAGGTTTAAGGGGTGATTTGATCACAGTTGAGAAAAATCTCATGGGGAACAGAAATTTCATCACAGACATATCTTTGATCTAGCAGGCAAAGATATAGCAGGTTCAATAGCTGCAAGTCAAAGCCAGACAAATTTCAAATAGAAGACAGCTTCTAACTGTGATCACACAGCTGATCAATGACTATGATGGATTTTCATCTGAATTTCTTAAATCAAAATGCAATCTTTTTGTGAAACTCACTTTACTTGAACGTGTGAATTCATGGAGATCCCATGCCACAGGGTATAACAAAGTCTAAGCAAAGCCTCCTAATGAAGACCTAGACTTCAAGGTCAAACCTAATTTCCTGGCTTGTTTTACAAAGACTCTGTAAGCTCAAACTCTGATTTAATTTGATTTAAAGAAGACCTGAAGCCCCCTAAAAAACAAAGCTGAATTTAATTAGTTGCATAAAGTACTTTATTGAATGGCTACTTGAACCTCTGGTGTATTTACACAGGATTTCATACGTATTATGGAATTTATGAGATTTTTTATGAAGTTAATAAGCTTGTCCTTGCTTACCAGCAGTTTCAAAGAGAAAAATTATCTTCTTACAGCTTCCTGCTTTCTTTTTGCAGGTGGGCAGACAGGATACAGAAACGTTCTTAAACCAGCTGTGTTGCAGGGCAGTAAGAAAGGACCTACCTGGAGCTCAGAGCAGTGCAATGGCAGTCTTTTGTAGGAATTATGGAAGTTGTTATGCCAGTAGTTGTGTATACTATGCAAAAAAGGCATGTAAGGCCTAATTTTGCCACTGAGCTGATTTTTGGAAATACCATTTAGAGAGACTTTATGTAAGCACTCCTGGCATTAGTGAGTCAAGCACAGGTTTTTTTCCTTTTTCTTTTTTGCAAGATAGCAAATCTGATAAACTTAACACTAGATAAGTTTAAGTTTATCTTATCAAACTTCCCATAAGCAATTTTTTTCTAGGAAATAATGCCTCACAATCTATTTTGTGAAATAACTGTTATTCTCAGTCATTACCCTAGGTTTACCCAAACAACTGTAAATTCCCTTGAAGTGCAGTGCTCACCAACAGGGATTTTTTTCCCATTTCCCAATGAAATAAAGGGGAGCCGAATATATACCTTTGGTGTAGCAAGGGACTTTCCCCATTACTTTGGTAAAATACAATTCAGATCTTTGCATCTAGTTAGGGACATATGCTTATACTGCTCAGCTTGTGTTATAGAATTTTTCCTATCATGATAATATTTTGAGCACTTGTCACGTTTGTATCAGTGCACTCAGAGAAAGCCAGGGTAGCTATTGTTTCCTGTGGAGCTGGCAAGTACAGCATGCTTACAGGGCACATCTTGTCTGAACCACAGACTTTGAATGCAGTTTCTTTGAGCCATTCAGCTCAGCAGATACAGCAGATGCAGTGCTGATCATGACTGACTGCTCCATGTAAACTATATCAAGTCAGATTTGCATTATTTCCAACCAGCTGTTATGTTCCAGCACGTTTTAATCATGATTAGCTGACATAATGCAGAGTAAGATTTGCTTCATAAGGGTCAGCTGTGGTCAGCAACACATCAGCTAGCTTTACTATTTACAGCTGTGTTTCAGCACAGTGCAGCTCTGCAATGCACACCAGCCCAGAACGACAGCAGCCACACATAGGGTCGTGCACTTTGCAGGGCACAGAGAATTGTACCCTGTAAGATGCAGGTGTGCCATGAGACACTGAAACGGAGTCCTTCACAGAGTGTCAGAACAAGGTCTACATGCAGCTTAAAACCTAACTTTTCCAAATGGTGAATTTTGCTCGCAGGATGGAGAGGTGCTGGCTGGGGTACCGTCTCCCTCCTGCAGCAAGTCAATGTGCTGAGCCAGTAGCTTGTGCCAGCTCCTCAGACTCGGGGTTTGTCAGCTGCTGTAGTCACCCTGCTTGGGCAGGGCAGCTAGCACAGCCACAGCCAAGTTCAAACTCAGAGCTCAGCTGGGCTGCTAGCATTTCACATGAGATCATTTTAAGGGAACCTAACAGGCCATTTCAATGGAAAAGAAATCCAGTGCAGGGTTTAAATCTTTTCAGGGAGCAAAAATGTACCACCATAACTCTGAAGCTGGGGAGGCGCTCAGGGGGGTATCACCAGGTCCCTGCCTTCTCCTTACAGATGTCCCAAGGCAATGCTTTTGGTGTCCATCAGGAACAGGACACTGCGCTACATGGTCTGGATCTGTATAAATTGCATCCTTAACCCTGTGGCCAAATGGGAAATACTTACTAGAGGAGGAAAGATAATTCTTCAAAAACCAAGAGCTTAGCAGCCGTAGGCATCTGCTTTGAGGGGGAAAAAGAAAAGCACTCCTCAAGCATATGGTCAAAGGGAATCTTAATAAGCACAATGTTTTGCACATCATCTCTTTATTCTTCTAAGAATAGACAAGTCAAGTCAATGTCTTTGTTGTTCAGACCATCTAAAATGTCCTTTAAATACAGGATTAATATACCAGATCATGGGATGGTTGGCTACAAGGCGATTTGGTGGAACTTACCCAATTTTTCCTCCCTGAGGCGATCAATAATTTCATCATATACTCCTAAAATCCTAGCTAGACAAGTCAGTGACTGCTGCAGTAATTCTGAGTTAAATTTAGATGTTTACTGGGGGCTTCATACCAATCAGCAGGCTAATTGCTCTCTGTCTGTGTACCTGTAACAGAGCCATTGGCAGCTGGGTGGCTTTTTGCAGAGCTCATGTATCAGATAACTGTCACAAGTGTCTGTGACAAACTAGAACCTTCGGCAATACTGCTCAGAAAGTTTGAAATAAATTATCAGTACATTTTTCTCAGAATTAAATTATTATAATAAATAACTGTACAATGTAATTTCACAAAGTGTGATTTTAGTGCAGTGATCAGACTGAGGGGAGAATTGCACATTTGTCTACATACAGCAGCATTTGACAGGAATTTTGGTACATTTTGGTATTTCAACAGTAAGTGCTATGAGTGATAGCACTTGCTGCAGTTGTCATTTACTCTAAAGTTACGGTCCTGTTGAAAAAATGATACTGCTTATTTAACATTGCATTTAAAATCAGCTTAACATGTTTAGAGCAAGACTGTTTATTTCATAGAGCTGTAAGAAAACTTTCATATTCCGAATTTTGTAATTTAAAAAAAAAATTCTTTCCTAAACAGGTCATTTTTATTTTCTGGAAGGGCAAAATGATGCTCTGCTTTGTGGAAATAGTTCTGATGCTGGGTAAGACCAGATTTCATTGTATTATTGCACCATGTACAAATTAGATCCACGTTCTTTAGGTGTGCAGTTGGAAGAGGGCTGTATTTTGAGTGACCACTTAATTTCACATAAGAAATACTAGGATTTTAAACTAAACTGAGGATTTGGGTTCCTGATCAGAGCTCAGTGGATTGATTGAATAAATGAAACAATAATTTGGTATTTTGTAGCTTTTGTGTAGCTCTTGCCTGGATTAGAATTAACAAATACAGCAGCTGGAAAACATGTTATATCGCAGTTCCAGCTGCACATATGAGTACTAACAGGCTCAGACAGCAGATAACACTGACTTTACATTAATGTTACAACATTAATAATTAAAGAAATTATTTGGAATGTTATGTTTTAGAAGCTTAGATTAAACTTTTGATACTGATTTTTATGTGCCTTTCCTGCTTAATTTTTCTAGTGTCCTTCAAAATAATTTTCTATTAAAAATCACAACTGCTATTAGTTCTTGTCTGATGAACTAAAGAAAAATCTTCTTTTTAATCCTAATCATCTCCTGGACATTCCAGGTGATAATATTAAAATAGCTATAAAAGGTAACGCCCAGTTTGTCTTTGTAGGCAGTGCCCAGAAGGATATACATGTGTGAAAGCTGGTAGAAACCCCAATTATGGCTATACAAGTTTTGACACCTTCAGCTGGGCTTTCTTGTCACTGTTTCGCTTGATGACTCAAGACTTCTGGGAAAACCTTTATCAATTGGTGAGACTTTTTGAATGTGAAATAGACTAAGTATATTTGTACCAATAGTGCAAGAGGCCTAGAATCAATTTTCTTGTATTATTTTAATATAGCAATATGAAAACCAGAACTTTTGTTAACCCATTCTTGCTTATATAAATGTGTTCTTATTTCCAGACACTGCGTGCTGCTGGGAAAACATACATGATATTTTTTGTTCTGGTGATTTTTCTGGGTTCTTTCTACCTGATCAACTTGATCCTGGCTGTGGTCGCCATGGCCTATGAAGAACAGAATCAAGCAACCATGGAAGAAGCAGAGCAGAAAGAGGCAGAATTTCAACAGATGCTGGAACAACTGAAGAAGCAACAAGAAGCAGCTCAGGTATAATTTATGATGTAGCAATGCAGAAGTGTATGGAAGTAATTTTACTAGAGATATTCACCCTCTGATTTCTGAATTTGGAGTTATAGTTTTATATATATATGAAACACCCTGTTGGGCTTTCAACAACAGAGCTAACTCAGAGATTTTCTATTCTGCACTAAATCATTGTACTGTGAGTGATCCAGCCATAATCATGAAAGAATATTCAAAATGGGGTATACATTATTCATTATGTTTTTCTTAGACTAGTGTAATTAATATAGTCTAATAGACTTTTGCATTTAAAAACTACTCGTGAAAGATGGAAGAAGGCTATGACCAACACCTGTCTGGAGTCAGGAGAGTAATTAAGAAAAAAACTAGGGAGAGGATATCCTCTGGGAAGTGTTGAGATTCAGGGTGTTTGGACTAGAAATTCTATATAAGCAAATTTTAAAAAGAAACAAAAATACAATATCATGGTTTTCTCAGTGACACAAATTCATTCTGCATCATGGCAGGCAGCAGCGGTGGCAGCAGCAGCAGTAACAGCATCCGCAGAGTCCAGGGAGCCCAGTGCTGGGGGAGAACCAGGAGGGCTCTCAGAAAGTTCCTCAGAGGCATCAAAATTGAGCTCAAAGAGTGCAAAAGAGAGGAGAAATAGGAGGAAAAAAAGAAAACAGAAAGAACAGTCTGGAGGAGAAGAAAAAGATGAAGATGAATTTCACAAGTCTGAATCAGAAGACAGCATCAGAAGGAAAGGTTTCCGGTTATCTATCGAAGGCAATAGACTGACATATGAAAAGAAGTATTCTTCTCCACATCAGGTACTGCATATAGCTGGTTTTAGTAGAAGCATACATTTAAAGCATCATAGGCTGTTACAAAACTTCTTTAGTCTTCCTGGTACAGTAATGACCCTACTGATTAACTGAATAACTGAGAATAACTGAGATTTTCATTAGACTTCATTATCGTTGCTAGTGCTTGAGAGAAAAGGCTGCAGCTGCTAGATTGTCTTGTAAAAAAATACTTAGAATTACATGTAACCTTATATCTCTATTCTTGTAATAAGATTGTTTAAAAATCATATTAAAATATTCTCTGATTCTGTGAGGGGTTTTTAGAGTGATTATATATTATCTAGACTTATGAAAGTACTACAGTATCGTTCCATTATGGTAGCCTCATATTTTCCTCCTGCTTCCAAGACGTTTGGAGGTTGGTTCAATATGGCAGGATGCTGCATACATGAACAAATGTGCATGTATAGACTCCCTTTTTTTCTTTATGGGTATTGCACAACTACTGTACTCAGCAACTCTAACATCAGGAGAAAGGAGCTAAAAATTGGTTTAGTCTGAAGAATCCATGAACAGTGGTACTTCTATCTGCAAAATATTGAAATACATACAAAAATTTCACGGCAGCACATCTTCTGGGGAAAATGGTTACTCTCATTTAAGAAAAAAAAACCACAACAACCAAACAACAAACCCTATGCTATCCTAATAACAATGTTAAGTTTGAAGTTTTCAGGTAATAATCAGAAATTCTCTTTGCTTGCAGTCTTTGCTGAGCATTCGAGGCTCCCTGTTTTCCCCAAGGCGCAACAGCAGAACAAGTCTTTTCAGCTTCAGAGGTAGAGCAAAGGATATAGGATCAGAAAATGACTTTGCTGATGATGAGCACAGCACTTTTGAAGACAATGATAGCAGAAGAGATTCTCTCTTTGTGCCACGCAGACACGGTGAACGGCGCAACAGTAACATTAGTCAGGCCAGTAGGTCATCCAGGATGCTGGCAGTGTTTCCAGTGAATGGGAAGATGCACAGCACTGTGGATTGCAATGGGGTGGTTTCCCTGGTTGGTGGCCCATCTGTTCCTACATCGCCTGTTGGACAGCTTCTGCCAGAGGTGATAATAGATAAACCAGCTACTGATGACAATGTAAGAAAGTTTTAAATAGCTTAGGCATCGTGGCCTTTTCTTACTGCACCAGCCAGTGTTTTCTACAGAATGGAACCCTTGGCAATGCTTCCTGGTTGGTCAAGCTGTGAATGCTCCTGCATCTTGTAAAATCTTTAATAAATAGAACAGTTAAGATAGGTTTGCAACCTAAGCATTTACTTACAAGTATTCTCATAATAAACATGGAATTTGCAGTTTCCAAGCAATAAAATATTAACTAACTTACACATTCATAAAACCACTTTGCTTTACTGTATTACTGTGCTATACTTTGCTTTTGCTGATCTAAAGGTCCATCTGGCTATGGTCTGCAAAATCATAGTTACTATACAATTGAAAATAGTATACAAAAATGTTTTATAACCGCAATCAATATGATGCTGCTGTTACCACTTTATCAAAATTAGCATTAGTAGTTAATTTTGATAACATTCTTCCTTATCAACCCTGTTAAAAATGTAAACAATTCTTTACTATCTTTTATTTCTCATTCCTATATATTTTCCATCATTGATGGTGGAGTTCTGCAGTGTAGATAACAAATAGTTCTTTGGAAGTTCACATTTCAACACATACTTCCAAAAATACAAATGCCTGTGTGAACATATGTGCAGCACATATTGCTGCTATTCTCTTACCACATACAAGGTAAGAGAAGGTGTCTCAAAAAAATTTCTTGCTTAGTTCAAAGTTGTCTACTCACATTACTAAAGGATACTAGCATGAGGAAGCATGAGGAAGTCAGACTTTTCTTACTTGCTACAGTTTGCCTAGGGGAAAAGACTGTTTTGTTACAAAACCCAGAATATTTTGTCAACAGGAACAAGGCAAATTACAGTTTGCAAAAATTTTATACAATATTTTGAACCCAGTCCTTTTCCATTTGCTTAAATCATTTTTCATGGCTTGAAGGAAAGAAATGCAAAAGTTAAGTATATAAAGTCTCTCTCAATCTTGAACAGTAAGGTAACTTGCCTCATACCTTTTAAAAATTATTTAAAAGATACTAAAAAGTAATAAAAGTCCGACATGATAAAAATTGAAGTGCACGAAGCACGTTTCCAAGCTAAGACACTAATAACAGGCTTCTATACAGTACTTGCTTATCTTATTTCTCCAGCATGGTCTTACCTATTGTTGTTCTCCATGTAGGGTACCACTACAGAAACAGAAATGAAGAAGAGAATATCAAGCTCTTTTCACGTTTCTATGGACTACCTGGAAGATCCAGCTTTAAGGGAAAGAGCCATGAGTATTGCTAGCATCCTCACAAACACTGTGGAAGGTGTGTGCCATGCATAGCTTAATATTTAATATCTGCTTTTCCAATGGACTTCTGAAAATTTGAGTTGAAACTTAAAAACTGATTTCAAATAGCTTCATTAACAGAAACTGTCCCACAAATCAACACATAGTTATCAGTAAACTCAAACCTCTTTATTCATTAAAGTTATTACATAAATAAGCATTTCTATCTCGTTTTGCCACCATCTACATTATGTGGTCATCAGGACTACAGTTATGATGGTTTGGTGGTCCTAACTGAGTGGATGCTTATGCATAGTAATTAAAAACATATTATTGGACACAACATCGGACACAAAAAAGCCACTGAATATTTCCAAGTATATACAACCATTGTTCAAATGTATATGTGTTTTTAGCAGTTACATTTATTTAGTTACATTTTAAAGTGCTATTCTAGGTGAAAGAAATGTTTTTTTCTTGAACTAGGAATGAAAATCATATTGGAATTTTTCACCTAAAGACCACAAATTTCAAAATAAAAATATTTACATAATAGAACAGTAAGTAGGAGGAACAGGCTGAAGTGTAATTAAGGAGAAATTAAATTCTTAATACAAATCAATGCATAAATTGATACTGATCAGTATAGTGATTGGAATAAAAAGAAATTGTGCTTGATAGGTAAGCTTTGAACAAAATGAATATATTTGATAGGAATTTTTAAATACTTTCTTGATAAGCCATATAAAAAGGGACTTATTGGAGGTTGATCAGTACCAGTGCATTCTGACAACATTGACTAGTACAATTCGTATAGGACTGAGGAATCTTAGAGTAATCACATAGTTACCTGTATGAATTTCTTTTCCCACAGAACTTGAAGAATCAAGACAGAAATGCCCACCATGTTGGTATAAATTTGCAAATATTTTCTTGATCTGGGACTGCAGTCCGCATTGGTTAAAAGTAAAACATATCGTCAACTTAGTGGTAATGGACCCATTTGTTGACCTGGCTATTACAATTTGCATTGTTTTGAATACACTCTTTATGGCTATGGAACATTATCCAATGACCGAAGAATTCAATAATGTACTTTCAGTTGGAAACCTAGTAAGTCTGTTGGATTTTTATGTTCATGATTTGGAAGGAAATATGTCTGAAATGACTGAAAGAACTTTTAACAGCTGCTTTTTTTTTGGTTTTTTTTTTTTTTTTTACTCTTTAGAAAGTAGATTTCTTGGCTTCCAGATATGACTATCAGAACATTTTTGGGCATTTCACTGTCAACCCTAGCTCTAACTTAGGATACTGTAAAATCCATATATTGCAGTGTTCTGCAAAGCTACAAAAAAAAATTAAAAATGGCTACATTAACTAAGGTCCATATTAAACAGAAGTTGATTTGTCTCATTACTAAACCAGGAAGTGCAGTACTTCCATGAAAAGACGCTGCAAATAAACATAGTGTAAATTTTTCAATCAATACAATACAAATCTTTAAATTATTAATGTGTTTTTAATTGCTCTGTTTCCTGAGCACATTTACAATAGCTAAAAGAGCCATTTAAAAGCATTTCTAGAATTTTCTTCTGTAAAAGACTTTTTATGTGGATATGTGGATTGTTTTATTCATATGCTTTATGTAAAACTATGAAAAATATCCTGCAGTATTTTTTCCTCTTATATTTTTTTATACTTTTTATCATCATATAATTAGTAAGATCTCTTCTCCTCATGTTGTCAACTACATTTTCTGCCTTCTACTTCAAAAAGATGAATTATTAAAGAATTTTGTAGCTCTGATGCCTCTGAGATGACAGGTTTGATCACATAGAAGTATCTGTAGCTGCAGTCCTACTTTGTCTCTTATTTTAAGAATTGATTTCTTATAATGGGTTTTTTAATAATCTTTGTTTTTTAATGGATAAAAAATACCTCATATCATGTGAATAACTACAGGACTTAGAAGGGAAAATGAATACATAAATGCATAGCTAGTTTTCATATACTTGAAATAAGGGACACTGAATCTGCATTTCCTAGTAAAAATGTAAAATCTTGTAGCATTTTACTGTTTGTTTTCCAACCAAGAAAATGCCATATAAATCTTGGTGTACATCTGACTGCAAAGAGAGTGCAAGCGAATCTGGCTATAAGCACCACCCTTTCCCAGTCTTATGTCTTCCTGACATAAACCCCTTTGCAATATACAGGCTTTCAGGGTTCACCTGCTGCAGTAGTTCCACTTGAAAGCTTCTTGAGAACCTCACTGTCCTGATCATTAGGAACCTAAGTCAGCATTTCAAACTGTATTTATTCATTCCTACCTCTTCCTCAGTGGTTCCAATCGTGTAGCTTAAAAAATAGTAACCCTTCCCTCTTCAATGTTTCTATCTGGAATGTATTATAAGGCTGTAATAAAATCTAAGCAAGGCCAGGACTCTTCTTGTCCATCTGCTGATTATCCCAGCTAGATCATTCTCTTTATCTGCCCCATTTTGTGTTGAGCTTGCTTGAAAATGGGTTTATGAAACCAAAAAAAAAGAGCATTTCAGACTAGGGCTCAGGCAGCCTTAAAGGGTGACTTTAGTACATTCCTATCTTACAAGAAATTCTCCTAAGACTTCTCTCAAAGCTACTCAGGTCCACTACCTTGGTGGCTCCTAAATATGATTCCTGCTTCGTTCAGCATAGCTTACCACGATGAGAAACTGTCAGCAGCAACCTGATGTTTAAAATGCATTCTTAAATGCTTACTCGTGACAACAAAGTGATAGCTTCACTGAACTTCCTGGCAACACCCAGGTAGAAGTTCCTCAATTTCAGCAAGCTGGTGTATCTCAGTTGATCCCCATCCGGTATAAATAATCGTATCCCTGTTGAACTCAATGGGATTATGGCAGGTTATACCAGCAAAAGAGCTGCCTCTCCAGAGTCTTAGATTTGGCCTCATTGATGCTGCTTTGTATGGTAATTAACATACCAAGAAAGATGTTATACCATGTAACTTCTTGGAAAGCATTCTGGTTTATGTTGTGAAAATCAAATCTGGGCTATTGTTTGTACAGTACATGAGAAAGTCCAGATGCTGATAGAGTTGAAATTGTATTATGAATGTTATAAAACAGAAGTTTATGTAATGTCTTTAGTATAAAATGTAATTAATTGAAAAAAATTACTTGGTTTGTATGGCACTTGTTAAGGGAAGGTGGGTATGATGAATTACTACAGTACACTGAACCATTTTTAAGTATTAGGTTTGGATAAGACATTGCAGATATGTAGCTTGAATTAAAAATCTAGACAATCGCTAAATCCGTAATGTATTTCACAATGAAATGACAAACTGCATTTTGAATTCAGGTCTTCACTGGAATCTTCACAGCAGAAATGTTTCTCAAGATAATTGCAATGGATCCTTACTACTATTTTCAGGAAGGCTGGAATATTTTTGACGGTTTTATTGTAACTCTTAGCTTGGTGGAGCTTGGTCTTCAAGATGTGGAAGGACTCTCAGTTCTTCGATCATTCAGACTGGTAAATTTACATCAATTGCACTGATTTTTCAATGGGGCTTCATTAAAATAATATATATTTTTCCCTTAAAAATTTGCTTGATGTTTGCCATGATACTGATCCTGATATCTCATTAGTACAAATCCTTATTACTTGTGGTATCCTACTGTCTTCAATGGGAATTGATAGAGATCAGACAAATAGATAGCAGTGGGTGCCCTGGGCCCATTTCCAATGTGTTTATTGTATATACACACTTGAAACATCCTGCTATGTAGAAACAAGCTGGCTCACTAGTGGTATCGTGCTCTGATTGGCATCATTGGAATAGATCTGCCCAAATACCAGTAGAAAAATGGCCCAGATGATTTTAACAGATGAACCCTAGATTTTAAATTCCATCTAATATGACCAGTAGCTTCTTTGGCCTCCAGTAAAATCTATGCTATGAGGATATCAAGCTCTAACTTCACAAGATTTTGTTGACTAAACCTTCCATCTTCATGCTTTTAGACAAGAGGATACCCACTGAACAGTGATACTCAGGGCTTATTTTGCAGTAATATCCTTCCTTCCACAAATTAACTTTAAAATACCTTTGTGTCTTTTTTACTAGTTGTCCTAACAGCATTTTTCTTTTCTTCCAGTTACGAGTTTTCAAATTGGCAAAATCTTGGCCAACACTAAATATGCTGATAAAAATTATTGGCAACTCAGTGGGGGCTCTGGGAAATCTGACCCTGGTGCTGGCCATCATTGTGTTCATTTTCGCTGTGGTTGGGATGCAGCTGTTTGGGAAAAACTACAAGGAATGTGTCTGCAAAATTGCAAGTGACTGTGTGCTTCCACGCTGGCACATGCAAGACTTTTTCCACTCTTTTTTGATTGTATTTCGAGTGTTGTGTGGAGAATGGATAGAAACGATGTGGGACTGCATGCAGGTCGCAGGCCAAGCCATGTGCCTTACTGTCTTCATGATGGTCATGGTGATTGGAAACCTTGTGGTATGTAATCAACGCGTTAGCAAAAAAATTATTTGGCAACAGAGTGGGCTCCATCCTGAAGCGAACTAAGTGTTCTGGCTCTGCTTCAACAAAGCACTTAAGCAGGTGGTTTCAAGCGATGCTTAAAGTTAAGCTTAAGAGCTTTTTTGGATTGATAACAAAGTATTCTGCAATATCAAAATCCAAAGGATGTTAGAGTGAGCACTTAGTCACATTCTTAATTTGTCTTTTGGCTCTTTGTGAACATTTTGTGCTTCAAATAATTTTAGTTTATGGGCTCTTCATAAACCATTTGCTGTGGGGGTTTTTATTATTTATCCTGTATGATTAGTCACCTAAATAATCTAATTTCTGCTGTGTGATGGGATAAATTAAACCTTTTAATGATGCTGAATAGCAAATCATTTTTAGATTATAATATTTGGCACCAAAATACTTATATACTCTGGGGATTTTAAGATACGTTTACAGGTATTAGTCAGTTGCAGGAATATTTTTGAATAGTAAACAGGACCTAAGCAAAATTTAAAAAGCTCAGGTTTCTTATGGTGAGGAGAAAAAGTTTTGTACATGCTTTTCTTTGATTGTGGTAAATTATTGGGGTTTCAGTCTTCGATGTCACTAATATGACAGTTTTAATAAAATAAATTCTCTTTGTTTAGATGAAGTCTAGAACATCCTTTTTTTATCTTTCTGCAGGTATTGAACCTATTTTTGGCCTTGCTCTTGAGCTCATTTAGTGCCGACAACCTTGCCGTGACAGATGATGACAATGAAATGAATAATCTCCAAATTGCTGTAGCAAGAATGCAGAAGGGCATAGATTATGTGAAAAGAAAAGCACGTGAATTCATCCAAAAAGCCTTTGTTAAAAAACAAAAAGCTTTAGATGAAATCAAACCGCTTGATGATTTGAACAACAAAAATAGCTGTATTTCCAACCATACAACCGTGGAACTAAGCAAGGACCATGACTATATTAAAGATGTTAATGGAACAACTAGTGGCATAGGCACAGGTAGCAGTGTAGAAAAATACATCATTGACGAAAGCGATTACATGTCCTTCATAAACAACCCAAGCCTCACTGTGACAGTGCCCATTGCTGTGGGTGAATCCGACTTTGAAAATCTAAACACAGAGGAATTTAGTAGTGAATCAGACCTGGAAGAAAGCAAAGAGGTATTTAGATATTTTGTGCATTTCTTTCTGATCTTTCAAGGCTTTTATTTGGGGCATGGGGGAGTGGGGTAGGGGGTGAGGGGTGGGTGTCATATCCAATGTATTGGATCTTGATCATTTGTTAATTTGACACTTATTTGTACATGGGCATAAATGAGTGTGTGAAAAAGGGTTTAATTCTTGATGAACAAAAGTGTGAGAAAGGGTTAAAATTTACAGTCTCCAAGAGGAGATAAGATGTCAGGCAATGGGAGACCAAACTAATTTGTAAGAACTGTTTATGGTCCATATGGTAGTTGCAACAAATGGTTGGGCTGGGCAGTGCCTTAGCTCTAGCCTTATTCCACCAGAAACTTTTGTTTGCCTCGTGTAACAAGGGTTCCATGAGGAGTGTCACACATCTTCTCTCTGCCACTCAAAAAATCCCCTCTATGGGTTTTTTTTGTGAGCAGGTATAGATGAGAAAACATAAAGATAATTTAAATATTTCCTTTAGAGACAGGAATTATTTTATTTTTTAAAATTGTCAGCTCTCCTAGACCTAAATTCCCATAAAAATAAGTTTTAACCATAGACTCTTCCATATACTTTAAATTCACTTAGTTGTTAAAACTGAGAAATAGTATCAACAGACAAAAATATCTCATGCTGCTGAGGGAATGCCAAAGCAGGCTATAGATATAAAGCCTTGTTGAGAACTGAATTTTTTAAAAAAAAAAACTTATTAAGGCTATAGCTGTTCCTTTACATGACTTTTTGTCTGTGGCTATTTTAACAAAATAATTTCAATTTATTTGATAACATAATTTTCAAAACAACTACACCCTTAGTGACTAAGTTTGTTGACATTTTAGTCATACCAGAAAATTATCTTTCCAAATGCTTAACAAAATTAATTTTCTGACTTAAGGAACCTCAACCTTAAACTAGCTAGTTTCCATACTGGTAGCAATCCAATTTCTTTGTGGCACAGCTCATCTTCTCCTGCCACTTTTGTACAGCTAACAGTACTTCAGACACCTAATTTTAGACTAGCTGAATTCTGTACTACTGTCACTTCGGTGCGCATAATCCCTCTAATGTACTCAACAAAACCCCAGTGTTACGCTAAGTGCAGTCTTTGGACCCTCCCCTGAGGAAGGAGACCTCTACAAAACAGCCTCTCCCCTTGGCAACCTGTTTCAGACACAGTGTTGTTCCCACTTCCCAATTAATATCTGAAGCATCGATATCTTTTTCCTGTCAAATATTAGCCCAAATGTCTTATAATTTGACTTTGACTCAAGTTTCTGAACTGCTTCCACAATAAAGGTTGTAAGAATGTGTTTGAACACATTACATACTTGCCCCAGCAGGAAGGATTTTCTAAATAAAACAACATTTAAAGAAAGATTCATTGGAGAAAAATGACTGTCGTCTACTGTCCCAACTGCACTGGTGCTGGCCAGTCCAGTCTAGTCCAGTCTTCCAACCCATTACAGGGCAGGCAGTCAAATGGAGTGACAAGCTGGTTTATTCCCAATGGGGAATAGATTTCGTTTAGGAAAGCTTTCTGTAAATGTGCTGCTACCTGTAGGACCAGGGTTACCTTTTATCCTACTGTGTAAGTACTGTGACATTCCTGAATTCCCTCAGAAGCTTGTGAAAAAGCAGCTCTATTACATAGTTTTCCATGGAAAATCCATCCAGCAGTGCTGTTTTGGATTTGAGTCCAACTCCTTATTTGTATTGACTGTTAGTGAAATGGGACTGTAGAGAAGAAAGTATAAACACCAGAACAGCAGAGCCTTTGCATTAGCTGTTTTTGAGGAGAGCCCACTTAGGAAGGACTGTATGGATTCTCTGCTGCTCAGGCCAGAGGGCACTAACAGGGGAGAGTTCCAGCTGGCTTCAGACTATATTGAGTTTTATCAGCATCATTTATGAGCTCATTTATATGAGCATCATTCCTGGAGTTTTACAGTGCTGGCCAGGATCCTTCTGTGTTGATTGGGTTAGCGCTAAAAGTAGGGGGGTTCAGGGGGGGTTGGTTGGTTGCTTGGTTGGTTTTCCAGCTGAGTACTTTTTCCTCCCTTAGCAAAGTAACGATCATCTTAAAATTGTAAATTACGCTCTTCATTTCAGAGAGTTTAATTTTAGTGTGCAAAAAGTAGCTGACAATAATAATATAGAAAATTTGCTTCTTAGAAGAAAATAGAGAAATAAAATGAAATATTTTTTTCCAAAAATGAAAAAGCTCAGGAAAAGTTCTGAAAAATATTTTAAGAATTATTTTGAAAAGTGGTAAATCATAGGATGATTTGTGAAAATTGGAATACTAGAAGTATACAATATTTTTGTAAAAATATCAGAGGCAACTCTGTAATGTAATTTGGGAAAAAAACAACTCTATTAAATTGGTTCATGTGACAAATATTGACAGAGCCTGAAACTGGATACATCAGCCCGTTTTCCTGATGAAGCTGAAACATTGTTCTTCCAGCCTCTATAGTCACTGCAAGATTAAATTAACTAAAACCTGGCTACTTAAAATATTACAGATTTCATTAAGCTCCATGCAACTCAATATCAATGAGTCCTGGAATTGTTACCGAAAAACAGACTGGCTACTGCTTCAGCAAGAGTTTTGTTGTTAGGGTTTGGGGGATTTTTTTTTTCTTTTTTTTTTTTTGTCCTCAATATCAAAAAGCCAGCTGCAACCTAGCATTGATGAACATATATTGCATTTATTCCATTATTTTGTTTGCCTCTACATCCGTAAATATCTTTCCTTCACAATTTTTACCTGATCTTTAGCCATGATACCAACCAGCTAGATTGCAACCAGGCTCCAGCTGCATGTTACAACACTTTTAGAATTTTTAGGATGAGGATTAGCCATTCAGTTTTTTAAAATTTGGTCCTCACCTTCCACTTACCTCTTTTTATACTAATCATGTTATTGAAAATTTGATTGGGTTATAAAACATGATCTCTTGTTTTATGGGCCATCCTTAAGCTTCCTCAGCCTTACTGCATGCAGCTTCTGCTTCACTCTGAGCTGGACTTTCAGCAATTTTAATCTGGACTTGCTGACCATTAAAGTATAGCTTTCTCTGCTGAGCAGTGCTTTTTTCCCTCATTCCTCTGAGCTCTCACCTCATTTATATAGTTATCATTAGGTTTTTACTTGTTTTTTTCAGTAGACACTATATATTCCTGCATATATATTTCAGATTTATTACTTCTATGTAGGTCAAGAGATCATTGCCACTTATGGTTAGTTGTGGGCATAAATCTTTGCAGGCTTAGCATCATCATTCAGATTTTTCAGTTTGGAATATAATTGTATTTAAAGCCTTATTTATCACTGATACACCTTTTATTTAATGGATCCATGCAACACAGAAGGAAAACCAAAGAGATTGTACAAAGTTCACATATGTTTATCAGCAATTTACTTATGTTGAACACTAGAACTTCAATACAATGGCAGAATTATTTAGTTATTCTGAAATCAAGTAATGTTTGTCTTAAAAATATTAATTGTGCATTTGTGATGCCTTTTTTTTTTTTTTTTCCTTTACAGAAGTTAAATTCATCTAGTTCATCTGAAGGTAGCACAGTTGATATCGGACTTCCTGCAGAAGAGCAACCAGAAGCTGAACCTGAAGAAGCCCAGGAGCCAGAGGCCTGCTTCACAGAAGGTGTTTGGAGCAAAAATATTGAAAATAATTACTCATGATATATGGAATAATTACCTATTTAAACCAAGTATTGAATTACTCTTTTGTTAATGTTTAAGCCGTTATCATTAGCAACTGCAGTTTTAGATCATAATTTACCATATGGATGCTGATACTACAATTACACTATATATCAGATAGACAATTAGAAAAACATTTTATTAGAAATTTATCATTATTTTTAAAATAAGAAAAATATATTACTGAAAGTTTTATTTTAGCATGAACTACTGTACTTTCAGAGTTTAGTTACAGTCTCTTAGATATAAAATGACACACCACTTTTATTCTGTTCCTCATAGACATCTATCAAAGTGCTTTATAAAGTATACATTACTGGTAAATAAAATTTGCACCTGGATGATCTTGTGCAAAATGCTAAATGAACCTTCTACAAATTTGCAAAAAGAGAAGGAAGAGCCTTTGTGTACCACCTGGGGCAAGAACAGTCTCACCTGGTGGACTCACTCATCTTTCATGCTTCCTTCTATTGTCTCTTTTACACGACCCAATAAAACAAGAATCTGGTCATAAACTTTATTTGCAAAGGCATTTCTTGTGAGAAACCTTATGGATGTCTGCACATGAAGGAGGTAGGGAAAGGAATAAGTTTAAAACAGTAATGTAAGGATATAAACGCCATTTATGGTGTCCATAAGCAAGAGTTAAATTTAGAGTTTGGAAAGCAAAAGCTACTGTCGGTGCTGGGGTTGGGTTATTTCTGGACATGATAACAGGTATTTGTTTAGAAATTTACACTGAGCTAGTAAGAAGTAGTACTGTAACAGACTTGGATTTAGCAAGGAAAATACCATTATTGATTACTAGTATTTTTCTACTTAAATGAAAGGAGGAACCAAATCAAGTCAGCAGCTAAATCATAAAAGCTTAATAAATTAAGGGCACAAGTTAGAGAAGTTAGCTGGTACTGAAAAGCTGAGAACTCAAATAGGAGGCGTAGGTTTTTTCACACAATAAATGCAACATTCTCTGAATTTAGAATCCCAAACAAAAGAAAGTACAATTTAATAACACTTGCCCATATCTTAGTACATAAACCTACTGAACATTTGGATGAGTATGTGTGGGTTTACTCATACTCTGTATTTTGTAATTTGGCTTCATGTTCCATGATTTCATCTTTTTGTGTGCGCTCTTGTTCATTTAATTGCAAATTCTAATTTTCTCAATGTTAAATTTTGTTTTTATTTGGAGAATCTAGCTGAAAATCTATTGGTTTTTTTACTAAATAGCACAGTTTCTGCAAAGGTAGCATTGTATCATTAATACAATGCATAACCAAAATTCATGCAATTCAACAGAATCTTTTTGGTTTTTTCCCCATTCAATGCATACACTGTTTTAAAGGCTGTGTACGAAGATTCAAGTGCTGTCAAGTAAGTATAGAAGAAGGGAGAGGAAAGCAGTGGTGGAACCTTAGAAAAACCTGCTTCAAGATTGTTGAACACAACTGGTTTGAGACTTTCATTGTCTTTATGATTCTCCTCAGTAGCGGAGCTCTGGTAAGTAGAACATGAACAGTGTGTCACAATGTTGTCAGAAAACTTCTTAAAAGTTGGCTCTTCAAACATTGATTTAAATATTTTCTCCCCCGGAAAGAATGCACAATTCCATATCTTCAAATGACAGAACTAAATTTTAGTCGGGCCTTTGAAAGAATAGTAGAAAAAGTCTTTTCTCAACAATATGTTGAAAATAGATCAGACATTATTGATTAGAGAGTGAAAAAACATTATTTTGGAAGTAACTGTAATGGCATGAACAGCTCACAATACCTTGCAAAGAGCCAGAGCTAGCTTATACAGTCTTTAAAATGTTAGGTGCTAGAACAGCAAGAAAGATTACGAATTTCTGTTTGTAATGATGCCCTTCTAAGAATAAGAATGTATTCTATATGCTTTTAATTCAGCTCCTACTGACTCATACTTGTGTAGGCCAAAGAGTTATCTATAAAAATGTGAATCTGCTGTAACAAGTATGTGAGGTCAGAATAAAAAGAAGCCAACCATAAGATAAATCTATAACAATAAAAGAAACAAAACATACCTATAATATGCTATTTCACAAATACATATAATGACAAAAAATAAAAAAATTGGAGATGAACTGTTAAATAAGGTGGGCCTGGACACATACTGAGCTGAAGTTTTTGAGGCAAACTACTTGCCCTGTGCAACTACGCTGGTAGATGCAATTGCCCTTTGGTAAATTGCCTAAGTTCTTACATAATAATAAAAAAAATTGTCTGCAAAATTGTATTATAAACCCTTTAGACCACTCCCAATACTTTAAAATACCATTAATGGTTAACAGTTCATGATTATACCTATCATTAGTTTTGGTTAAATCTTTAAGAATTCTTCTGCTTTTATTTGGTGTAATATCAACACAAGCATCAAATAAGCAACTTTGACTCAACACCACGTGACACCTTCCCTATGACCTGAAACCCTTAAAATAGCGACAAACTCAGGTCTACATTGTTGAATTTTGGTTCATGCTATGAGACAGAGAAAACCTTTAGTGACAAGAATAAAACGAGACAAAAGTACTGGCAAGAGATCTGATAAAGGTGAATGTCCATCATTGTATTTAGAGGATGTTTGAGATGAGATCCCACCATGTTAGCATCTCACACATGTGAACATAAGGAGCATGTCATCCCCAGAACATTTATTTTATGAAAATGCTTCAGAGACCAGGGATTAGCCCAAGCCTCGGGAGATGTGAGACCCTGCTCTGCCGTCAACTCCCTTTGTGATACCGAAAAAGTCTCTTTGGACCTGCTGGTACTGTGTCCCAGTGTTCTTCCCAAGGGCGCATTCCAGATAGTCTCACTACGTTACAGCCTGGCAGCCTCCCAGCAAACCGGGGACATTCAGGCAGGGAGCGGGCATACTCCTGGTGGCCAAGAGCACTGCTAGCTAAGCCTCTGGCATGCTCCCACCTGTAAGAAGGAAATTATGCCCGTTGGCTCTTCCCAGTGTTGTGAGATTAAATTGTTAGTGATTCCATACAAGTGTCAGGTACCATAGTGCCTACTCTAAGTATCCAGAAATACTGACACACAGATGTCAATTTGACTGAATCATTTGAACTGTCAGATGTGAAGTGATTCAAAAGAAGGCTGGGTAAAAGTGAATGTTAGTAGCAATAAATATCCAAAACTTTGCAAGCTAGGAGATCATTCCAGTTCTTTCAATCTGATAAAACCAACTGTTCTCCATCAGAAATAATGGCATAATTAAAATTTAAAAGCAATTAAAGAGACAATTTCTTGGAGGACAGGAAGAATTTCTGAAAAGAAGAAGCTGCATATTTTTTCAAATGTCTAAAAATGAAAACACACAAAAAGTGTAAATAACATTCCTAAGATCTCAGAATTTTTTATGTATCTCATAAAGTGTAAATAATACAGTAAAGCAGATATTTTATTTGGATTAATATATTGTTTTTAAGAAAGGAAGAACTGGTTTTATGATTTATAACTTAACATTTTCAAAAAGCAACAGTAGTTAAAAATAGAAGTCAGTTGTATTGCCGTTGTCCTGAAAATTTCACATCTGTGACCCTGGATTTTGTATGGCCCTACATACAAACCAAATGATCTCAGTAGAATTCAGTTCAGGTATACTACTCTGCAGAATCGATGCATTTGTGAGTACTAATCATGATCTCAGAAGAATAATTTACAATCAGCAATAAGTAAACAAATAAAAATCTTTGACCAGTGGAGTGGTTGCTGTGTAATATCTGCTCCTCCTTCCTGTGAACTGGAAAATGTAATTCCACAAGGGAAAAACAGGTATATACAGAGTTAGCAGAAAAGGAAACATTAAAGTGACACTCCTGTGTCTTTTCTTGAAGAAAGATTATTTCCTTTTCTTGTTGGGTTTGGGTTTTTTTCTTCAGTTACAACCTGAAGTGTGTGCAGTAACAAAAGAGAATAACAAATATCTGTCGATGTTTTTACTCACAGGCTTTTGAAGACATATATATTGAACAGCGTAAAACTATCAAGACCATGCTGGAATATGCTGACAAGGTCTTCACTTACATCTTCATTCTGGAAATGCTGCTGAAGTGGGTGGCCTATGGCTATCAAACATACTTTACTAATGCCTGGTGCTGGCTGGACTTCCTGATAGTTGATGTATGTTGTATATTTCCTAGGTGTTTTATATTTTTTTTATCTCATTTTTTTAGTTACTTGCTCTGCAACCGTAGTATCTATGTATACCAACTAGTTTACTTTTTAACTTAAAAAGTAAGGTAAATGGAAAAAATTCCGTATTTCTGTCTTTCACTTTATACTTAACAACACTGCCTTCCTATACCACAGAGTTAAGAAAGACTGGGAGTTCTCCTGCTAATAGAAGAACTTCACATGGTAACCCCACAAGTAGTTAGAGGGTTTATCCCAACACTGTTGTTGAAAGAGGTCATGCTGTCCTCCATTCTGCCCTTGGCTGCTCATTCCCACCTTTGGACCCAACTTCCCTCCTAAGGGAAGGTCTAAGTCACATCCAGCATTTAGATAGGTGTCTGGTCCAGTGGACATCAGACGCACATCTGAATTAAAATTCCTCTGCCAAGAAAACAAAAATCATGTCCACAGATTTTAGTATATGGCTGAACTGAGGTTTTACAAGGAATGCAAGATACATCTGTAGTGTTCGTGGTGTGGCTTAGTATTGAAGTCCAAAAAATATTATGAACTTGCAGTCTTCACAGCCGTGTTTGAAATCAGGCTCAGTAATCTTTCCTGTGAGGGTTATCCCATAGTTATAACTGTACTTGCTTTGCTGTGACATGAGGGAGACTATTTCTTGATGCATTGCCGAAATTATTCAGAATTGAAGAATTAATGTCCTAAGTATACCCCCCTGAGAAAACCTGCAATGTGCAAAAACGCATACTGTGTCTGCAGTCTGTGATAAAGTTCTGTGTGTGAAACTGAAATACGATGTTTTACATAGTCACCATATTTTTAAGATAGACATTTCTGGTAAAACTTATAGGAAAAAAAGATATTGAACAAGCTCGATTTTAAAATTAAGATGCATTTTGACCTGGTTTCAATGACTTAGCAAAAGACACCGAATAGGTAAAAAGTGAGCTCCATAAGCAGTTACTGACCCAAAGAATTGCTGAAAATCCAACAGTTTCTCAATAGGTTCCTAGCATATGAGGGCTAATCAAAACAGTTCATTTTCTCAAGCTTTGTTTTGTGAAAGGTGTCTACAACCTTTTTGATTGGTGTACATCATGGATTAAATATATCTCAGAATCACCTTTACATCTACAGCTACAGATAACCATGATCAAACACAGTACTCACACAAAGAGAGTACCTTCTCTTTGGAAAACTCTTTTGTTCTTTAATGTCTAAATTCTTCTCAAAGTGGGTACCTAAGCGGCATCTATAACAAAAAAGCTTAAAGAAGCATGCAAGCAGAAGCACCTGTTCCTTTTCTAAACTCATTTTCACAAATATTTGACCTGATTTAATTCATAATATCCCAAACATCTATCTTGTGAATGTAAAAATTTGACGACTACTTTGTGTGAAGGTGTAGCACATATTCAAGTGTCTGAATAAGCTCATGATTAAATCCTGCATTTGCACACATGGGTATGTCCTTTAATTTTGCATCTGGAAAGGCTGGAAGTTTTCAGTATTATGATGCATGTGCTGGAGAAAGAAATTCAGATTTCAGAAGAACCTAGTTTTGTGGGTTGCTAGAGCTTAGGATTGACAAACCCAGAAAAGCTATTAATTTCTAAAAGCTGAAGATTTCACATAAAATGCTTGGGTTTAAGTACATTTCCTAAAGAGCACTGTCCTGGCGTTCCTTTTACCTGTTGCATTATTCTTTATAATGAAAGAGTACATGTGACCGTTATGCTATTTTTGGACCAATAAATAGTTAAGGAATTAGAACATCATATAATGAAAGAGCATTTAGAGGAAATGGTAAACAAACAGAAGTATCATTTTGGACGGGAGCCATGGCAAATGTAGAGAATATTGTACTTCTCAGTGAGGGAACGTAGGCACATAGAATATATAACGGCCTGTGTTCTGCCACCTATGGAACCGTTCTTATAAGGTCTTTAAGAAACAGCATAATCCAGGTTAATGGCAGCCTATAGAGCACATAAATACAGCAGTCAGGCAAAAAGATTAGTCAGTGTAAGTGAATACAGAAAAATTAATACTTTCCACGCATTTCCAGAACAGCAATGCTGCTCTGTGACCCATCTGTTAATTCAAAACAGGCTTCAGTGATTTCCCTTTTAGTTGTGGGCAATCAAGTGGAGACATTATCAACTATAATTACTGATCCCAACAGCACTGTAAAACAAAGAAAGCCAGCAATACCTAAACTGATAAAAAGAGGAGATTAATTTAATTTGATTTTTGTGGTTTTAAATGCCTTCAAATTACTAGCAAAATAGGAAATCTGGAAGTATTACTGTTTCCAGGTAATAATTGTTACCTCATGATATTTTTCTTTATTTACCTATCCTACTCTTCTTTCATATTATTTCTCTTTTATTTATTAATTTATTTATTAATTTATTTATTTATTTTATTTATTTAAAAGAAATAACCCTGAAGAAAGTGGTCCAAAATTAGATGCTTCTAAAGAAGTTTATATCTCACATCTATGGTATGTAAAGTAGTATGTACAATATAATAATTTTTACTTTCCTGTTTTCATATAGGTCTCTTTGGTTAGCTTAACAGCAAATGCATTGGGTTACTCTGAACTTGGTGCCATTAAGTCCCTTAGGACACTAAGAGCTTTGAGACCTCTAAGAGCTTTGTCACGTTTTGAAGGCATGAGGGTAAGACAACATGAAAGAATCTGAAACTATGCATGCATAGAAAGAATACATGCATGCAGAACAAGGAATGACAAGTCCATGCAGAAAGGCTGCACTATCTTTTTATCTATTGCATTTCTTTTACTAACAGATAAGCAAAAAGCTTCATCAATTCACCTCAATCCATATGCAGTATCACATAGAAGTTACATTCATCAAGGTTACTTTACTTTCTAGCCAATCTCAGGAGTTTTCCATGTAAGGCTTTGAAATTACCATGAGCTCTCTTAACAGAGTCCTAATAATGAATAAAATGTAACAATATTTTATTAATTTTTTATTGATAAACATATCATAATGTTTTTACAGGAATCTAATTTAGCATTAGTTAATAAAGATATTTTCTGTTACCAGTTGAAAGCCTTCATTTTTCTTTATATTTGATAAACTACCTTTGGTCTAACCCCACCGAATTTTACTAGATGGTATTAGAGATATATTCATACCTGCTAGTGGTTTAAATCTATTTCTGAGTTTGGCTGACTTTAAAAACTAAACCAAGTTATTTGATTTCTCTACGAAATTATTCTTTTTGTAAAATGAATGCTTTTCTTATTTCAACAAATCTCTGTTCAATATTCAATACAATGTATATAAGGTTATGTCTTACTTATTCTGAGTAACTTAGATACCCTGCTTACTATTCATCTCACTCAAGAAAGCATTTTAACTTATTTTTTCATTTGTTTATACCTTCTGTTCCTTAAAGCCACTGAATACAAACTAACTCTATATGCATGTCATTCAAATATGTTTTAAGAGAATGCTTTTTGCTACTTTATGGAAACATAAGAGGAAACAATGTGCTAATGAATTTCAAGTCAATTATGAACAAGTGGACTAGCCTGGAATATACTATCTGGACAACCTTTAGATAAAAATCTAAGCTTAATCAAGTCAAATTGAAGCTTAGAATTCTGTTCCTTAAGTTGTATTCAGCAGGCTACATATCTCTCTACTTGAGAATGCATCAGAAAAAAACTACTGCTAACCAACGTCTACTAGGCTAATAAAATACGGTTTCATATAGCAAATCGACTTTTAACCATTTTCTCATTATTTGAAATTAATGAATTGATATTTAGCAGGGTAAGAGCTGGTCAAATACTACAGAATGTACAAATTTCCATTTAAGTTTGGAATGACTATTTGATTTAGCCATTTTCTCTTTCTCCTTCTTTGTACTTACTGTTCATGAACATTCAGATAATTGTGGTTTTGTGCAGAGAAATGTCCGGAAACTGCTGTCAGCTTTACCTTTTTAATAATGTTTTGGTCAGCTGCAGGAGGACTGGGAGACCAGTATAGATGTTACACAGAGACAAGAAATGCAGCTCTTTATATGATGTTGGAAAAAAGAGATCACTTATAGAAAAATAATGTCAAAATTTATTGACAAACGTTTTATTCCATTTTTCTGTATCCTTACATGATTGCCATTGTAAATTTTCCACCTAAAAGATTTAGGATATTCATGCTCAAAGAAAAGTACCTGTTATTTTAAATCTATTTACTGCTTTGCCTTATTTCCCACTGAATAACTATGAAACTATGCCAGAAGCCCAATCACATGATAGAATTTCAGATACAAAGCATGAATATTTCATGAGCAACTTACTGTGTAGGAATCACAGACAAGCCTGGAAAAGCAAAAAAGGTTTCAGCTCTGTCCTCCAATATTAATGATAATCAGTGAAGTACCTGATTCCAGTCACTTATAAAATTTGACTGGTCACCTGGATAGGCCTTATCTTTACTATTAGTTACACGCACTTCTGAAAATGTTTTTTTCCAAAGCACTTGGCAAATATTCACAACAGCTCATTGACAGATAGTAGCATTACTTTATGAATGACTCACGAACAGTAAAAAGATTCAAAATAAATAATTGACCAGCTCATGATAAGACTATAGTTAAACCAGTCTTCTCAGAAACTGAGTTCGTTTCATAAAAATCCATAAAACCAGACTCTTTCTACCAACAGAAAGTAAAAGTAAATCAGCCTTCTTTGCTTTCTTGTATTGCCTATACCTACACTGAGCTGTGACAAAAGAAGCTGAGTTTTATTCAGCACGTACTTGTAATTTTAGTGTTTACCCCTGTGTTCAAAACTGTGCAATTTTTGCCTTGAAAATATAAGAGATCATATGTGTTCCACAAAGTCCCTGTATGTAAAAAGCTCTGCATTATTTTGTAAAAAAATCTGCTAAGTTCTCGGCTACTTTAAATCAATCTTTTTCTTAAATAAGTTTACCGTTCTGGTGAATTGGAAGAATACAGCATTTTACATAGTCAGCAAACACTAATAACTATTCTGTTATCCCTAAATATGAAACATACTTTACTTTTTAAATTACATTCTTATAAATCTACATTTATACCCTGTAGGTACAACTTAATTTTGTAATTGTGCTGTTTCATAAATGGGATACAAATGAGTATAATATCTATGAATCAATCACACCAAAATAGGGTACAAGTGGTCCATAGCCTGTGTTTGCCTTGAGCACAGAAGTGAATTTTGCCATATTAAAGGCGTTTAAAATATCTGCTAGTATACTGTATTCTGAGAAATTGTAATACTGTCTACAGAGATACTCAAAACTGACTCCACCCAGATGCTGGAAGGCAAAGTAAAGAATTGCTTTAATTTAAATTTCTGTCTTAGGGTTTATATTCTCATCTCAGTTAATGTATGTACTGAACAGAAGTATCTGCAAACTGAGATTTGAATATACCCATTGCTTTTTGTTTAGCTTTTTAGTACCTGCAATATAATGCTTTTGCGCTAGTTCTGAATTGGTATGCTATCTGTAAATGTAGAATACTGAGTATACATTGCTTTGCTGAGTTAGAGAATTAAGTGACAATAAAGCATGCATTTGTGTCTAATTTCACAAAATAAAGCATGTCATGCCGTGCTTGATTTATTAGAGAAATAGTAGAAGGCAGCAAACAATCTGAAATCCACTTGCACTTTCAGTTTTGCATGCCTTATGCATATTTCTGGCTGATGGCTTTAAACATTTACTGTATTTCAAATTTCCAGTCCAATTTTGTAACTCGTAAAACTAAATTAGAATATTTGATCTCTTAAATATCCTGTAAAATTCAATGGCTATTCCTTAGATTCCCTTACCAGGAAAGCGATAATGAGGCATTTTCAGGAATACTCTAAACTTCATTGCTAGGAAAGAAAAATTTCTCATATGATTGAATTATAAAACATAGTATCAAGTGTCTGTCATTACAGATTCACAACTAACTACAGGCTATATATTTCTATTCAATATAGGATAACCTTTCTTCAGCTTGGATGGGGTGGACCACTGGTTCCTCCCCTTACCTGTATTATGGGTATAGTATTTCCCCCGTTTCTATCCTTAATGATTGCGGTGTGACTAATCACTACATTGTGTATTTAGGGTTAGAAGGAGAAATAATCTCATTTGAGAATCCCAGTAGCAGAAAAAGTAGATTATATTTATGCACCCTACACCCCCTTCTTAATTGCTTTGAAATAATATATCTTTGGAAATAATTCTTTGAAATTGCTGATGTTACAGAAATAACATGACAAACTTTGAGAAAAAACAATATTGTTATTTAGAGATACCAGAGTTCTTTCTGCAGAAGAAAGGTGCTGCAGATATGTTTAGATGCTTTTTTAACTGAGATAAAAACCCACTTTCTTTAAAAATTTGAATCTGGTCTTTACATTGTTTTGGAAAGATATGTGCCCTACTCTGTTACACAATTTATAGCTACATACATTCAAATATATCCCGTAGAAAGTTTTGAACATTATTTGTAATACATTAAGTACACACGAAAACACTATAATCTGAATAGTCACGACTATAGATATTTATATAACTGCAGTTTAATTTTTTGCGCAATTTTCAAACCCCTACATGTTACATTAAGACATCATATAACTTATAATCCTTTCTTGGAATCTGAGTTCAGTCTTCTTTGGCCTGTGTTGGAAACTAGTTTTTCGTAATTTTTTATAAAATGCCAATAACAGTATAATTTTTGTAGTATCTTCTTGGAGTTAGACATGTCCTGCAGGACATCTCAGTGATTTAAAAAATTTGCATTTACTATCAGATCCTTAGAAAAATCCAGTTCTTAGACTGCAACCCTTGCAAGCACCAGCTGTAGGAGGGTATCATTAGTGTAGGGGTTTTATAGCTTCATTGTCAATGATGTATCAACATAAAAAGCATTCACTGTAAATTTAGCATCTTATCTCACAGTTAAGAATTACATATTCACTCTCAAGGAAGTGTATTCACTATCTTCTGCAAGTTTCGCTTAAATATAGAGGAATATATTTTGTTGATCAAAAGGTTATGCAGTTTGAAGGATTTTTTGGGGACTGTGATCTTATTCATTACCTTTGAATTTTAAAGAAAGTCTATTAGCAGTGTTGTGTCTCCTGAAAGACAATTTAAACATTTGCAAACTTTGATGTAAGAAGACTCTCTGTATAGATGTTCATAAATCATACAGGAAATACCTTAGTATTTTGAGACTTTTTCTTAGACTGTAGCTCTACAATTGGAAAGCAACTTTTGAAGGAGTTTCTTGTATAATTGAAACTGATATAACTTTTGTCAGAATTTGTTTGTTGTGTCTTGAAGAAAATCCTTTTAGGATCAAAATTTAATGAAATATGAATGAGATACATATATAATACAGTTTATATTTTCATTAAAAATGTTAAACAACCCATAAACGTCAATAACATTTCATTTATGCAACAGGAAGAGCAAAAAGTTGGGTTTTTTTTCCCTGCATCCGGTGAAATTTGAAGATCTTGTTCCCACACCAAATAATTACTCTGTTTTCATGCTTGTATGTATTTGCAATATTTACCAGGTCTTCTCAAACCAATGCAGCCATGTGATTTATTGCTTGGCAGATGATTATTGTATTTCATCATACAGTATGTTAAATTATGTCTTTTCTTCAATGTTGTCTTCAAAAGTGTTTTGTTGTATATTTGATTTCTGGTGAGAAACAGAATCAAAGCTGCTCTGGGAACTCCAGTATTTTGTTAAAACCAACAGTGTAGCTTGCTTTTAATAGACTGTTATGTGAATAAGAAATGCTTCTGTTGCTACTTCAACCAAGTTAAATTTTCTTATAAAAGCTAGGACAGAAACTGCAGAATCATTGTGGTTAGAAGGATCCTCTAGCCTAACCTCCCTGCTGGCAGTTCTAGCATTCCAAGATATAAACTCACCACCCAATTGCGTGAAATTTTTCCAGGACAAAGTGCCATAAAAATAGTTTATGCAGTAAGTGTTTGAGGAAGTATTTTGCTTTCTTTGAAGATACAATTCACTATCAGAAGCATTCTTTAGTCAGCTGCAGTTGTACAACAATGAGGAGAAGTAGAAAAGACTGCAGTTGGCTTGTTAAGGGACTGATTTATTTTCCTCTGAGATCTTATATCTCTTGCTTCAACTTTATTTGTTCATTACTGTTAAGATCAAGATTTGGTTGTACCTTCTTGTCAGGTCTCTCTGATTCTTTCCATCTGCCTGTCTTTTTTTTTTTTTTTCTTTTTTTGCATACCCTCAGTTAAATTCCAAATTTTTCTTTACAATTGGCACTTTAAGTGGTAGTTTTCTAATAGTCTTCACCCTGTATTCCAAATACAGTCTTCATTTTACTCAAAAATTGAAAATCTTGTCATAAATACTCAAATTTTTTCAGTTCTTTCACATTTGAGGTACTTCTCATGCCAGTTCTAACACTCTGACAAAATTCACTCATTTATTTCATTAAATAATCTTCTGTGCTTTTCTCTTGATTTATAGTAATATACTAGTCTCACTATCATAATTTACTTTCACATACTTTCTACTTGCTACTTTGCAGTGATCCTGAATTAAGGATAAGCATTAGTTTGCTAGAATAAGATTTCAGTTTCATTTTTTCTTTTCTTCTAACTTTTCTAAACATTATTCTAAATGTCATTTAATTCTGAACTTACATAATTATAGGTCATGTAGTTAAGAATAAATTATATGTACATACATGGCATCAAGGCAAACTGTGTAGCAAAGGTGGCAATATTCTAGTTCTTTTACTATGCAATTCTTAAAGGCAAAATCTGTAAAATGCCTTTAATTTTGGTTGGAGGAGAGAGAAAAAAAAAAAAGCCAGACTCTTCTCAGGTGTCCACAGTGATAACAAGAGACAACAGACACAAGCTGGGTTAGGGGAAATGTCTATTTGATATAGGGGATTTTGGGGAGGTTTGTGGTTTTTCTTTTTGAGTTTTTGTTGTTGTTGTTTGTTGGTTGGGTTTTGGTTGTTTTTTTGTGGGGGGGATGTGCAGAGGTATTTGATTTTGATTCTAGGAGGCATTGTATGGGTTGGTTGGGGTTTGTTTTTTACAATGAGGTAAATACTGGAACAGTGGAACATAATTAGCGAATTACAGATGACACATTCATACAGCCATGGTGCAGCACCCTGATTTCTCTTTGTGGGACAGAGTTATAAGAATTTCTCACAAGAAGTCCATTAAGATAAAATGGAGAGGAATAATTAATTGCAAATGAGAAG
Source organism: Falco peregrinus (assembly GCF_023634155.1). Lineage (NCBI taxonomy): Eukaryota > Metazoa > Chordata > Aves > Falconiformes > Falconidae > Falco > Falco peregrinus. Next base: position 23,137,800 of record NC_073728.1, read on the forward strand.
GTTTGAATAACCTGGATGAATCTACATTTTTAGATTCACCATAGTTCCTCCCTAGAATCATTATTTGGATCATGTCAAGTAGGTTGCGCTTTCTCTCACAGAAATATTTTAATTCTCATCCTCTGTTGCCTCTCAAACCAGTTCATCGCTGATCATCAAACACATGCAGGATGCTTCTTCCCAGTGTACCCACTCCAAGCTACCCAATGAGAAAATATGTAGTTTTGAGGTGTCTTGTTAAAATATGTATTGGCAAGTAAAAGAATTATCATAATCTCTATCTCTATCTCTCTTTCTTTGTTCCCTCTCTTTCTCCCTCCCCCATTCTGTCCTCATCTGCTATTGTCAGATATGTTTTACTACTTGATTTAAACATTGGAAAATTTTGATAAATTTTCTTTATTATCTTTGAATAAATGTTCCCATCTACATTACTGCTGTGGGAATGCACATATACTTTATCCCTTCATCACAAAGAACTGTAATCCTTATACATCCGTATGTGGCATCCCTCTTCCATCAAGCTGTATGGATACACTCAGATGAGACAAGGTTATCTTGTGTGGGAATATTTTTCCTGTACTGCATCATCAGTTATTTTTCTTCATGGGCATCTCCAAGCCTCACACTAAGCAACTGTGGCAAAGATCCCTAAGCCTCCGCTGACGATCAGTCTTAATCCTCTGCACTGGGCGGTGTTTGGATGCTGTCTGCTGGCCCACGCGTCAGGTACCTCATTGCCTTTGTGAGAGGAACATTTCGAACAGACATAGCTTCTCCTGATTTAAGCCCCATAGCCATTTCCTCCCATCCCACTGACTTTCTGCTGCATTATGACTTACAAAAGTGATTCCTCTAACTTCAGAGAAATGCAGTACTCATCATCTGTTTTGTAGTAGGAGGGAGAACAAGAAGCTGTTATTACAGATTTTTTGTTCTATTTGGTCAGAACAAAGGGACTGCCCCAACCTCTTGTGTCACCCTGAGCCCCCTACCACCTTACAAACACCAGGTCACATGCAGGAAGGGACAGCAGGGGTGCAAGCACTGCTTTCGCATGACACTGCGGAAAATGGTCCTGTAAACACACAGTGCCTACTACACCACTGCTACAAGATGTTTACATTGCATGTATACTATACCTTGAAAAAATCAGTAATTACTGATAAATTATTTCTCCTTTTTTTATTTTTAATTTCTTTTTTATTATTATTTTAAGAAAACCAGCTGTTCCCAAGTGTTATGTTTACTGAATAAGAAAATAGTGCTTTGAATTCCAGGCTTTGGGGAATTTTAAAACAGTAGAAATTCAGATGAGATCTCTGTTTTGCCATTCAAGTGCCGGTCCCTTCAACTTTATAACTTGTTATAAATTGTTTAGGATGAAAAGGGTTTACACAAGGTTTGATTTTTGGATGGTAAATGTTAGGTTAAAAAAGGGGAATAAAACGTTTTCTTATGCATGGATATATATAGTTAAGTATAAATCATCATATTTGGAGTAAAATATCAGAAGAAATCTTGACTTGATTTTAACAGGTATAATTCACTGTTTCACAAGGTCAAACCCATCTCCTACCCAGTCAAAAACCTCTGTCTATGAGAAATAATTAGGCCTATTTTGTTAGAGATTGTTTACACTTTATTTAGGGATAGCACATTGGTGATCGTGATCTCAGTGCTGTCTGTCACAAGGTGCTCTCACAACGAAAATGAACACAAATAGTTACTGTCAACTGGGCATTTCCAACTTAATTATTTTAAGGATTCCACAATTTTAATCTAAATTATTGAAACGTTTAAGCTCACCTTCACCCTTGTTAATCTTTGCACATACATGGATAGTAACACATTTCATCACTGAACTGGTGGATGATCTTATCATTGATGAAAATTGTATTTGCTAGGATTTTTTTCTGTTGATTTTGTTTGTTGATTAAGACTTTATCACCACTGATTACCCTACAGGTCCATGCATTTCCTCTTTTTACCTGACAAACCAAATGAGAAAATTGAAGGAATTGCACGTTTCTTAAGGTACTTCTCTTCTAGAAATCTAGTGCTGTGTCTTACATCACACTGCATATCTCCAAGGTTCCAGATTATCTTAATGTATACAGTTTTAGTAGCAAAATGCCAGAAACTGCAATCTCATAAACTCGAAGCCACCTATGACCCCCAAAGTGTGAAAAGCTTACTAAGAGATACTCTGTGAGAATTTCCCTATTCTTCATAGATACACTTATGAGTTTCATCCCTGGGAACTGAGGAGCCATTCAAGCATTTTTTTGGGAAGGTACTTGAAAGAATACTTGTAAACTTTTTGCTCTAGACTATCTAGTTTTGCCTTTCTAATTACTTTTCAAAAGGGTTTGTAATAGGGCAATTTATATTTTGGATTTGGGTTTGATGTGCAATAGCAAAATCCAGGGGCTTGGGGGTGGGAGGGTGGGTTTGGTTTCTTTTTTTTTTTTTTTTCTTTTGAACTTCTTTGATGTAGAAGTCTTCCTTCCTATCACATGGACATAAAGTACTGGGTGCATATCTCTCTTAAATTTGGTTTTCATAACAAATTTTTTGATTGCCTGTCACCTTATGAGCATCTGTCTACATTTTCATAAGCACCAGTCTTTGGAAAACATTGTTATTTGCATATAGAGAAGTTCCTATTATATGTTTCTGACTTGCCTGATAGGAACATGTGCTCATGCTTCATGATAGGTAAACTAGAAAATGTATAATATACATATGACAGAGCATCCAGTGATAGTGGAAAAGCTCAGTTAAAAGTACATCAAGGAAAGATATACATTGAATTCAAACTGCTGGACAGCTGATCTCACTCTGATAGTGCTTGGCCCATGGAGGGCCAGTGGTATGCTTATGCTGCCATAATACAAGTAAATCAGTTGATGCACCGGTTCTCTTAGAGCTGTTGAATCATGACTGCAAAGAGCAAGGGATGATAATTGTCAAGAAAGAGGTCTGTTTCAATGATTCTTTGTCCTGGACTATCAGATAGTGCTAATCTTTGTGAGTCGGGTATGGCCTTTCTTCATGGTCTCTCTCAAGTATTCTTTTGATCACCTGACTGGGAAAGTTACTGTATTCCTTATGTCTTTGCCTCCCTTGCCTCAACTATTCCACAGTTTAAGAGAGAATACACTTGTCTGTTACCTGATACCCACAACCTGGTCAAGTCATGTTGTTTTCAGCATCTTCGAGCCCTCCTTGTGTGATGTCCTCAAAGTCCTTCACTATGAGAACATGCTAAATTCAGATCATGTATGTCACCTGAGCCTCCATTCCTGTCCACTCACAGCATATCTACCTGCTCATTCCAACAATCTTACCTCTGTGGTGGACCAAGAATCTAAACCAATGGCTACTTGCTCATTTCTTCATTTTTCAGTACAAATATTCTCTCTGGCAGCTTTGTGTACATCTGAACTTTGGCCAGTTGAGCAGGGGAGATTCATGATCTCATGGCAGAGGTTTTACCTTATACTTGTTCAAGACAAGCTAATACTCATAGCTTACTCTCAAATCCTGCCCAGTGCAGTGTCATTTGAGTCAGGAATGAATTTTCCGATTTTGCTTTAATGAGGCTTATGCTGTGTATGCTATTGTCAAACTCTCTCTGCATGCTGCTGTCTTTGACCAATTGGCTCTTCAATCTTTGTGCTGCTAAGAGAGAGATGAAGGCTTTTCCTAACAACCACCATATAGGGTCTATGACTGTGTGACAATACAGGTAGTCACTTCAAGAGAAAGAAACTTTATTTTTTTGGACATATGTACTCAAGACCACAATTTGTTCCTCTTCTCTGGAGGTCCTGAAAGCTCTCTCAGGCTTTCCCAGTCATCAAGGAATTAAGTACTGGAGGAACATGTCTTATGCTTGTTAGGGCCATATAGTATGCATAGAAGATGTGGTTTTATTTGATCCATAAAGTTCCTGGTGAAAAAAAATTATCTGGCTTTTTGTGCTTGTTATGTGAATCTCACATGAGAATGTACATGCAGAAAAAAAAAAAAAGTGATAACCATTAAATAACCTCTATAGCCTTTGATGGACTCTTTCAAACTCTGATATGAGATCTGACACATCAAATCTTTGGGAAACTTTTCCTGTTTAAGCCTATTGGCTTAAAGGAATTTGGCAACTTCCAAGGTGGAGGCATTTTAAGTTGGAAAAATGTTCCAGACATAATCCTGTCATCTTCCTTTCCATTGCAAAGATGATCACTTCCTCCTCATTTGCACCAGGGACAGAGTTTGAAACTTCTTCACAGAATCTGCAAAAGTTATGGAAAAAACCTAGTAAGTACTACTGAAGATTGTTCCTGGTTCAGGAGGCCCTGATATATCCATTAGTCAGGTCCAGTGTAGGAATTCCTGGAAAGACTGTCCGTGACTGCTGAGGTGCCAGGATCCATTGAAGCTATTTTGCTGTGGGAATTATAATACCTATATATCTCAGTGTGTGTTTCAGATATGTATGAATCTGGTAAAGCTTACTTGTAGTCTACTTATATGGCAGGGATATAATGGTATTTTTCACAGTCCTTATTCTATACATAAGCACAGCTCTCATAGTAAATCTGATATTTTTTTTCCTGTTCCATTTTGCTGTCTTCTTTGGATAGCTGTCAAAAAGAAAAAAAAGATACAAACATCAACAACAGAAAACAACTGGACTACTAATTTGTATTGACATAATGTCATATCAGCCAGAAGATAAGACAGACAATTAGCATTGCAGTAATTCTTTTTTTCTTATGTATATATCTGATGTTGGAAGAGAAATGTTATGAAAATGTAAACATGAAAAAATTGTGTGTGTATATATATATATATATATATATATATGAAATACTGCTTTCTTCTAGGGGAGACATGGTATGCCACAGTGATTATTTTTTTTCCTGGATGAATATCAGCTGAGATGTAAAATAGTCTAGAGCCCATTTGTCTTCGTAGGTGTCAGGTGTTGCTTCTCACTTGCACTTACTGCTGTTCCACCTACCTGAAGCTATAGGAAGGTGAACAAGCAGAATCAACTTGGGCTTTTGCAGCTTGCTCACCGGAGTCAGCCTGACCAACATCATCTCAGCCTTGAGGAAATGCATAGGTAATTTAAAAAACCAACCAAACAAACAACTGAAACCATCTTTTTCTAACTTACTAGCATTATATTCTGTATCAAGGAATAACAGAAAATAGGCACAAAAGAACAGCCCCTTTGAAAATAAAAAATGCATTTAGAATCATGTACAGCTGATCTAGATTTGAAGAATGCACAAAAATAAGAGCTGTAGTTGCTTGACATTCTTGTAACCCACTACAGACTCTTTTCAACAGGACAAGATTTACAATTTTTATTGGCTAAATTTTTAACTCATTAAGAAATGCTAATTGATCTCTTTTCTGCATTCAGTTCACTTTTCAATTGGTTCTCACTTCTTTCTGTCCATTTGCTGTAACTTATGTTTGTAGGTGTCACGTGTAAGTATGGGTGCTATCTTGGATATATATTATGTAAGCTAATGTCCTGGTTATCCTTATATACCTCAGCAATTCCCAAAGCAAATACCAAAAGAAAAAAAAAAAAAAACCAAACAAAAAAAACCCAACCCAGAAAAACCACTGATAAAGCAATTGCCTGCAACTGTATATGTTGAAGAGACTTTACAGTCAGCCGAGCAGCTGACCAGCATGTAAAAATGCAGTTTTAGATTACAAATATGATAGGGCAAAGGCTCAGCACTGGTGGGGGAAAAAAAATCAAACAAAACCAAAACGCAAACAGAAAGCAACTTCTAAAAGTTTTAATTTTCTTTTCTTCTTTTCTTAAAAAACCTTCCAGGGGGACTGGATAGCTCAAGGGGTTGGTAATAGGATACAGAGCCTTTCATCTCTAGGTCACCAGTTCGCATCCAGGCCAGGTCAGTAGTGACCAAAAATTGTTACCATTTGATGGGTTTTCAGTGACCTATATGAAATAAGTTGTTGGAACCGTTGTTAGAACAGTTGCTGGAAGCTGTTCACTTCTTATTCAAGAAGATGTGGCTGATCTTTTGGCAGTCTCAGTAGCAAGGCTACAATACCTGTTTCTTCTAAAGATGAGAGACACACTTGCCGGCATTTTGTAGAAATCTTTCTTTCTACAACCATTACCAATTCATAACTGTTGTAACAATTACCGTAGCTGTTAGCATTCTGCTGCTCATTCTGGATCTGTGCTGTGGTCCAATGGATTTCAGGGTTGTTAAAAAGGTAACTGCTACAGGCACTCAATTCATACAAAACCATTCTTTGTGTGAGCACAGGTAACCTTAATTTATTCAAGTTGCAGGACTAAATCCCTGTCTTTTGTTCTTGACATCTTTATTTTCAGTTTTTTCACCAAGATTAACCAAAGGAGTTCAGCTAGTGTAACACATCCAGAACATTTTTATGGGTGATAAAAAAGAAAAGGCAAGCATTAGCTGGCCTAGAATTTCAAAGCAGCAGTAGGACAGTGTCATAGATCAGGTCAGACTTGGAATAAATTCCAGAATAATTTCATTCCTAATTTTTAGGTTGTTCTCAGTTCCATCAGGCTAAGTAGCAACAGATTTCTTCTCCCCATGAACAGTAAAAATAATTTCCCTCACTCCTTTGAAAATTGTTTCTTATGTTCAGACTATTACTGGGACCTTGTTAGCCTTTTTAAATGCTTTTTAAAGTGCCTGCCTTATGCATACATCACCTAGGTACTTCACATTTTGTATAACAGAAATCTCAAGAAGCAAGCATGCTTCCTTTAAAGTTACCACCAAAAATAGAAGCTGCCAAGAAAAGCTAAATTTTAAAAAAAATCATGGTTTTATAATAGATAAGGAGAATTCTCCGTTAAAGAAAGGTCCAATTTCTATGGTCTGGTAATGGAGGAGGCCCTTAAAACAAGAAGAAAATATGCCCTGAAAATAACATTTCTACCTAAGATCTCCAAACAGGTTCTATTTCCTGGGCATGACATTTGCAAGGAGGAGGGTGCCAAGTGATGAGTAACACAACCACAATACTCTGCTTCCAAAGACCTTCAAGAGCCTGTGAAACACAGGTAGTAAGACTGAGCAGCTCTCAAGTTACACTGGTTGTGGAGAGACCCCCTTTATGCTGCAGAAAGCAGGGCACAAAGATGGACTAAGCTTACTACACCCCAAGTATCCATGCCAGTCTTTTCCTGTCTTACTCCAGGAATTGGCTTACTGAGAATCAGAGCCCTACTATATATTTTATTTTACCTTCCTACAAGGTCCCAAAAGTTTTACAGAGAAAAGAAGTAAAATTTAAAATAAAATATAACCTGTAAATGAGATCTGGTGTTGGATGTTTAAGGAGAAATGATTGCTCAGCTATTAGCCAAACAAATATCACAGAAGTTTTGATAGCTCTGACAGACACATGTGATTAATTACAATATATATTAGAAAAATACACTTTTTATCTACGTAAGTAATTATTGACATCTTGCCTGCAAAGGGCTGAGAAGGCAACTGGCCAGAAGTAATTTCAAATGCAAAATCAAATCCCCTAAATATGTCCTTGATATATGTCCTTCTTTAGATAAATGAAGGGTATTACTGACTTAAACTCAATACATGAAACAATAAGACTGGAGCTTGAAATAAATTATGTTGATTCAAGCAGACACATATTGCAAAACTGTCTTGCTTTTCTATACAAAGAAATTAATCTTTGTTATAATCTTGCATGGAACAATAAGGCAATAAAGATATGTATTTAATTCCTGCATAATCCTTTTAATGTAGAGCTTAGTTTCTAGATTCATGGCGTTTGTGTTTTCAGCTTAAATTTCAAAGCTACGTTGATCAAATCTACTGGTTGCCATTTTTCTTTAAACATTTTTAAGCTATAATTTGATGCATTTTTAGAATTTTATTATGTCTGTATTTATATTTAACATGTTTGTCTTTTTTATATAAAACACACTATTGTCAGGCTTCATCTTATGACCACCAGGTCTTCTCTTTTGTTCTTCTTTAAATTCATTTTCTCACTTATTTTCCTTTCATTGCATATACTAATGTTAAGTATTTAAAAGAACAGTGCAATGCTACAGTTATTAATGTATTGCTTTAAAATTTATAGTATTAGTTTCTGAACAAGCATTTATTAAGCATTGGTAAAACAGTATACAAAACTTTATTGCTGTAAATATTCTTACACTCTTTTCTTTTCCCCCCTGTATTTGTGTACTAGGTGGTTGTGAATGCCCTTTTAGGAGCAATTCCATCCATCATGAACGTGCTTCTCGTTTGTCTTATATTCTGGCTAATTTTCAGCATCATGGGAGTAAATCTGTTTGCTGGGAAATTCTACTACTGTGTTAACACCACAACTGATGAAAGGTTTGAAGTCGACCAAATCAACAATTTTAGTCAGTGCGAGGAACTCATAAAAAACAATCAAAGTGCCCGATGGAAAAACGTGAAAGTAAACTTTGATAATGTAGGATTTGGGTATCTTTCTTTACTTCAAGTAGTAAGTGATCACTCTTTATATACCTCTTACTGTTTATATGTAATAGTGAGAAGCAATTCTAGGAACAAAGACAGAAGATATATTTACCTGATGATTTTTATCTGTGACTTAGTAATACCACTGCACCGATAATTGATTGCTCTTTTCATAGTAAGCAGCAAGTGGAGCCTAAGATGAATAAAAAAAAATTAGGACATCTGGCAGAACAAGTGCTATTCTTCTTATTTATACCTCCCTTGGTCATCAGCCCCTTCTAACTTGAAAAGTTTCTAGAAGTACCTGGGACTGGTATTCAGCTGTCTGAATACTTTGAGTCTTACTGTTGCTGAAAAACAAAAATCTGCATTGGTGTGATTAAGTCACAGAGAAGAATTCCAGATAGGAAATCCCATCTCGGTGATGTCGCTGCCACCAGTGCAGACTTATGTGATCTAAGAAGCAATTTCTCATTCTGAAGAGGAGTAAGAAAAAAAAAAAATTATCAGATACTATAATCTGTGAAATATTTTCACTGATACTTCTGTGCATAAGCACCTAGTGTTTATTTAGCAAAAACTGAGGGAAGAAAAGAAGGAAGAAAATATATGCAGAAAGATATTATAAGGTTATGCCTTCACTATCAAAAATTGTGTCCTCACAACACTATCTAGCTTTGTATTTTGGAGTTGCTAAAAATCTTTAGCAACCCAGCTTTAATCAAGAAAATGCTTGACTCTAACCTACATTGTGTGCGTTCAGTAACTTCTATGGGTTTTTGAGGTTACTGTCTAATTCTCCAGAATCTTAGTTTTCATATTTATATTTTTAAAGTAAGTTTCTAGCTTTTATATTGGCATAAGAAATCTCAATACAAATCATTAACATGATGCGGTGCTATTGACATGGTCCTGCACAGGGTCTAAAACAATACTTCTGAGCATTGTGAACTGCCTCTCCCAGCTAATATAGCATCTCACCTGTGAGACTGAGAATTCTGAAAATTTAAATTTCACTGTGATTAATTATTAAATTTACTGTCACATCAGGAAAGAGCAGAGAGAGACCAGCAGTATTAAAGAAATAAACTACTGAATACGATTTGATTTTGATTACAAAACTGGATTGTAATAGAAAGACTTTAAATATTTCTTTCCTCTGTCTCATTTTTTAAATCCACTGGCCTAGAATCCCCCTTGGAGTTTGCGGGGCAGAATGCTTTATTACACATGTTCAGGAGAAACAAGACATCAACACAAGTCTTTCCAAGTGGTTTGCAACTCTTCTTGCAGTAGTAACCTAGTCTATTCTGGGACAGGGATAACACCAAGTACATTTTTTCCTGGCTTTGTGGCCACAATCATGACCCCTCAGCTACTTGCAGTCACATATATTTCAGCTATGCATAGCTTATTCCATCTTCTCTTCATTGAAAAACAATATTTCTTACATGAAGACTTAGATTCTTAAGTTATTGGATTTCTCTGGGAGGCAAATTGGGAGAAATCTGCCAATTGTTCTGACACTTCCAAAAGAAAAATCAGTCTAGACCTACCACGGAGGGACCCAGCTCTCATGGGAGGACAAGCCAGTTGTTTCTGCAGTATCTACAATATAGAGATTTTGCACTGATATCAAAGGCTTGCCTAATGGATGGATTTTTTCTGTGTGAGCTGTCAGTGACAACACCGCTTATTTTTTTTTGTGTTACTAATATGCTCTTAAAAACATGAGGAGATTTTTTGTTTGACATTCCAGAAAAAAATGGGGTACTCCCGACATTGCATCTTTTACAATTGGGTAAGTAAGCCACTAGTAATGATTTTGCAGTTATGGAATGATAAAAGCCCTAGGGCAGAGAAAGCAAAATATCAGCTTGATTTTCAGTTAATGCTTTAAAATGTGCAGAATCAATGGGGTTTTTTCACCTTCAAGAACATATGGAAGGCCACAATTAATAAATGTTTTAGATTCTTACATTACTTTTTCAGTCAAAGGAGACATTTATAAGGTGCTTTTCTATTTGTTATATAAAGAACTTTGGACAAGAATCTAGAACAAGATTCTAAAGCCATCATGTTCAGAAGAAACTTGAGAAGTGAACAGGTCTGTCATAACCCTAGATTTCCCTACCCTTCCTAATCAGCTTGTAGTAATAGTAAAGATGAATAAACACTAAGGTATTACTCAATTAGAGGTTTTCATTACTATGTCAGAAACAAAGATAATGCTATTGAAACTTCAGTATTTGGCCCAAAATAAGGTATAAAGGCTGAAAAATCTGATTTAAAAATCACGGTTGCAAGTGGATATGCTTTCTGTTCATCCAATCCATCATTAATGGCCTTTATTTGACATGTTAATGAAGTCATGTGGTTATCCACCTTAACAACCTCAGGCACAGACTTCTGTTTAGGTTGTGATGGACCTGAGGAAATAAACCCATGAAGGCCAATGTAATTTTTCTTATGTCAATCTCAGTGATAACTATCAGTGCATGAATTACTAATACAAGGTCCCTTTTTCAGGAAGCTAGAAAGTAACTACAGAATGCTGCCTCTTACAATCCAGTATTGTTTCCATTCTCCATTCTGCCCTCTGACTCATGCCCTTTGAGCCAATCTAAGAAGGATATTATAAATTCCTTCAGCTTTCCTGGGTTATAGGTAATACAATATAAATCTTTATTTTCTGCATCAATGAAGTTTTCTACCTGGTGTGAATACTAATGGAAGTAGTAGCATTTTAATGACAAAACAAAAATCCAAATGAAAACAAGACAAAAGAACTCCAATCCTGGTGCTGAGGACCTTATTATTCTGTGAAAGACATAAATGAGTCCCATGAACAATTTTTGGTTTGAATCATAAGGTCTTTTTAGTAGTATATGCGTCTGTATATAGCAGAAAAAAACCCTGTATTTTAAGAGTAATATAGAAAAGAAGCATAGATATCTCACACAGAAATACTCAAGAGAAGTGAGATAATTTCAGAAAGAAATATTCTAGGCTCATAAAAAAGATTAGAAATGTGTGGTAGCAGCTTTTTAAGCAAGAAGAACTCTCTGACAAGCTTTTTCATGTGTTTCCTTCGAGGCGATGGCCAATGAGTTTCTGGAATGAGGGACCTAAGCAAAGAACATAAACTAATTTTGGTTTGCATATGGTATTTTTTTCTTTTGGGGGAGGTATCTGTGTGGAAAATCTTTAGTATTGATACCAATGTTATAATGCTTTCTGTCCAAAAATACAAGCTAACAATATGTGCCATTGATAAAACCAAGTCTTATAGACACTGTTGATCAGACACTATTTTCCAGAATCCTTAAATCATTTGGAGTGTAAATATTCATGGCATCAGTCATATAAGTACACATTCTCTCTATAAGAATTTTTTTCTTCTGTGATGCAGCATAGCTCTTGTTGGTCTGTGTGGATCTGCAAACTTCTTTTTTCATTTCTGGGTCTAAAATTGCTTGAGTATTTCTCTGTTCCTAAAGAAAAGCGTCTAAGCAGAGACAGGTCTGCTGGAGAAATTCCTTTCACAGTTTTCATGCATCAATGAGTGAAGAGGAAGAGGTTGGTGTACACAGAGAGATGTGGCATCTGCCCTGATAATTTTATGGCCTTATGCCTTTTTAACTTGAAACTAGTGTTTGGATTCTTTGGTAAGTAAATCTGCCAGAGTACTGCTTTTATCCTGCTGGTAAGCATACATCCTGCTTACCGGGATAAAATATGGTAAACCAGTGGGTCTCAAAGCACAATATTATATTATTCTGCTGTTACTAATAAAGATAAGAAAAAGTATCTTGTGAAGTGTAGGGTAAAAGAATCAGAAGCTGAATTCTAGGGCTATAGGATTAGGATGGCTTCAAAGTTCCAGCAGGTTAGTATTTTAAAGCCAGATGCTATTGTAATTCCAAAAGTGAATGTGAATTTTCCTGGTGGTTATTTCTGGTAAAGAAATTGAGTGGTGAAACTCCAGCATTACTTATAACTTCATTAGAAATTATTAATCAGGGGAAAAAAGTCTATGTACTTTTAACAATAGTAAAGTAGATGGGAGGTTTTATGTTGTTTTTTCTAATGATATTTGAATCTGCATTTGAATATGTCTTTCAAATTCCCTTGGGGGGGAAAAACATTTGGAATAGATGCTGATTTCAGTTACACTGCTGTAATCTTTGAAATCAATTAATTAATCCTGATTTCATATCACTGAGAAGAAACCATATATTTTTATATTTGAATATACAAATAGGAAACTAAGAATTTGATCTCTTAGTCATATTTCTGTGTGATTTTCTATTCAGTATGCACAAATGCCCAAATAATACCTTACTTCTGTTAAAGAAAATGTGTTCCATATAAATTTAAGCCTAACATGAGCAGGCGTAAGCTTCTACTAAATGCAGTAGAGGTAATACTCACTAAATGTGATGCCTTGACACTGAACCTCCAGTTGCATATTTTGCTATTGTTCAGGTAACATATTTTAAAATTACAAGTTCTTCTGCTGAGCTGATGCTTCTGTTTTCAGAGTTAAGAAACCATTTTCTCACAGCTAAGCCCTCAACTAGTGTAAATGGTTTTGCATAATGATTATATTCACTGATGCCTACTGATTTTCAGGAAGGATTTAGCATGAAACAAATACAATGAAGGAGAATATTTTATTATTAAAATTATTTAATTTTACCTAAATTTGGGGATTGTTCTTTTCTTAATTTCTTTAGATATTTTGAACTGCAAGACAGTAATGTCATTTATATTTTTCCACCTCCTCTCTTTCCAAGTTGCCTTTTTAATAATAATAGTAGTAATAATAATAAGCACACAACAGCTCAGTTCTTCAGCTCTTTTTCTTAGTACAAGCTGAAATGTACTGTCAGTTTATAAAAGAGTACTTTACTAATGATGGCAAAGCTTAGTATTTTTAAATTACTTGGTGTTTTTTTCTCTTCACTGTAGTTAGTCTAGGCTACATAATTCCATTTACAGAAAACAATAATTCCACTTTGCCTGGAGGATGATATGCAAGGATCATCGTGTGTCTGAACCTGAGGCAACGGTGCACACTTTGCAGAAGAGCCACTCCTTAATTTGTATCATCTTTCTGATGTAAAAGTATGCCCATTATTTGCATTTAGTGTTTCAGGTTGAGCAGCTGATTTCAACTGAAGTTATGACATTCCAGGTAATGTACCAAGACAGAAACAAAAGTAGCACCTGTAGGATGTGAAGTAATCATCCTTCCCTATTTAGCCCTTGTAAGACCTCAGCTGAAATACTAAGTCTGGTTTTGGTTATGATTTCAAGAGCTGAACTAGTGGAAGAAAGCTTAGAGAAAAATAATGAGAATGATCAGAGTTCTGGAAAACAAGGTCTACGTGGAAAGACAGAAGGAAGTGATCACAGCCTAAAGAAGAAAGACAGTAACAATCAGTTTGCAAATAAGTAAAGCGTACTGCACAAAGGATGATTGGTACTCTGTTTTCTAGATATGCAATGATTATGAGAAGTGACAGTCTTAAATGCTACAGAAGGATTTAGATACTAGGAAATAATAAAGACAAGGGCCAGAAGAAATACTTTTTATGAGATTGCGGAGTGTCTGTCATTAAAAGTCTTTGAAAACAGGTTAAACATAAATTAGGAATTCCATTAAAAAAAAAAGCTGATCCTACCACTCCTAATCCCTTGCAGTCCAAATATTCCCCAAGGACTTTAAATTCTTCAGCTGAGACTTCTACTTGTTCCAGATTTATTGGTCCTCTGATACTACACCTTGATTTCACCATTGTACTGTAAATTGCCCGAACTTCCTACTTACTATGTTGGCCCCAGGAGGTGAAAGTTATTGCATCCTGGATTTGTATCTCAGGATAATCATGCTCTTTTTAGTTTTCCAGTTTCAAAAGTGTAAGGGACCTCTTTTCCTTTAAGAAAATCATTCCTTCTCATTTTAAGTTCACTTCAGGATGATGTCAGCTGCTTTGTATGCTGCATAAACAAAGCCTTTTTGAAACCGCCACTAGAAATGAAACCTCAGGATGATGGAGGTACAGCACGAACCATGGTTGAAGAGAGCTCCATTCCTGACTTGTTTCTGCGACTGGTCTTTATGGCAAGGAATATGAAGCAACCAATGATCTGCAGCCTTGTTTAGCAAAATTATAATAGGGATTAAATTACAGAGAGCTATCTCACTTCTTTGTTTTATTCTGGGCACAACTGGATTAAAAACTGAGGAATTTCTACTTGGAGGTGTTGCCTAGTCAAAAAAAGAACTATTTGCTACAACAGAGAAAATTACTTTCGGTTTTGAGCATTCAGGTGAAGCAATCTACACCTCACTATCAAATATAAAAAATTTACAGATTTCGGGCAGAGGAAATTGTTATAAAAGTTCACTAAATGCTCGACCTATGAGGCACATTAAGTCTTTCATGCACATAAACCAGATCTTCTTCTTACAAGTTTATGCCAGAACATATCTGAGGGATCTAGCCTTTGTAAAACACAATCCAATATATTTAAAGTGAAAATAGAATTAGTAATCAGGTAATGACTTTCAAAGTAGAGCAAAATCAAAATTTTGATTGATAGGAAAATACATTTTCTGAGCTGATCAAATTTTTGGTTCCCTTTCGTTGCCGCTTTTCTGACTGATTGGAGAAGGAGGGACTACACATCAGTCTTCATTGGTGGCAACTCAGTTACATAAGGCTGTTTTGCAGCTGACATGACTTGATCAACATTTAGTCCACTAAAATGATACTGCATTCTATCATTTGTGATAATTAATTAGAAATAAGTTAATTACAGTTACTGCTTAGAATATTCATATATAGAGACAAAATAGAGGGATACACAGCAGTGTATCCTATGAGCAGCTGTGAAGAAACCCGAGATGAAATTATCTAGAAATCTCATGTTATGCTAATTATTCCTGATGCTGTACTCAGTTGCTGGAAATAATTATATGAATTGTCTTCAAGCTCTGTGCTTAAAAGGTTGTGTACTGTTTACAGGCTACATTTAAAGGCTGGATGGATATTATGTACGCAGCTATTGACTCGAGAGATGTAAGTACTGGAAATATTTTAAATTGTCTTTTCTTCTTGAGGTCCGTCTATCAACAAGTGTATATTTATATATCTTCCAAAAGCAATTAATATCCTTGCAATAGAATGAAACAAAATTGAATTAACTAATATGACATTCTGCTGTAACAAGTTGTGGAAAACTGAATGCAAACTGCAAGACGCTGTCAGTAATAGGTGGACTGGACAAAATACATTGATATAAGTGACAGGAGTATTGTCCAGACACAAAATATTATGGACATTTTGCACAAGGTTGCCACTTGTTTAGTTGAAATTTTCACATGAAATCTTAGGAATGATATTTCACTTCTTTTTTTTCTTAGGTATTAATGCAACCCAAGTATGAAGACAACCTGTACATGTACTTGTATTTTGTCATCTTTATCATTTTTGGGTCTTTTTTCACCCTAAACCTTTTCATTGGTGTAATTATTGATAACTTCAATCAGCAAAAAAAGAAGATAAGTATTGTTTCATTTCTCTTCTAAAGATATTCTAAAATACTGCATTTTTGCAGGTGCATGATATACACCCAAGGTTTGTTCGAAACTGAGAAAGCTGAAGTATATTAGCATATAAAATCTTACTAAGATGTAATATACATTAATGTCATAAGAATTTACATTGTAATGAATGGGACAAACCCTTCTGTTTTCAATGTCCAGTTTAATCTTCCTCAAATAATCTGCTTTTCCATGCCTAAACTTCACGGAATCTCCTTTTATGATTAGACCCCTGATTTAGGCCTCTACATTAAACCTCTCATAATCTCTTGACATTTTTCTTCTTGATTTGTAGTGATTCTATCAGCGTGAAAAAAAATAGCTACATGGTTATGAAAAATAAAGCATTATTTCATCATACTAATACATATGCTGTTTTAGTGATCCCAAGTCTTCAAGTTCTATTTTATGGAACTGAATGATCTGAAACTATTCAGAACAGGAGTGGTTTGTAACTGTCTTGGGGCCTTTTTTTATTGTGTCATAGTACAGATGTAGATAATTTCACTGGTACAGCTGGTCTGAGTATCAGATGCTCATTTTAAAATTGTTTTCTGTAAACAGATTAGGTATTGAAACCTAAAGAACTACGCTATAGCTGAAAGCAGCTATTAATTGCTAGTTTATTTTTACCTTACTGGACTTCATCACTTTTTTTGGTTTTGTTACTAATGAGAGATGCTAGGTAAGATTTTTGGAAGCTGCACATGCTAGAGGCATAGAGGTATATGGTTAGGGAGCCTGTCCAGTGCACAGTGCATGCATTCTTATGTCTTCAAGATTCCCAAACACTCACCTACAAGACCTGCATCCAATCCTATGTGTTCATAGCCATTCCTGGAGTTACATATATTTTCTCCAGGAAAAAATTTACTTCAAGAAACACGTGGAGTCTGATGGGTTTTCGTTCAAGCTGTCTCTGTAAGAAACTTTTCTTACAGAGAAAGTTACTAGAGGCAATGGATTTTGGTTGGGTTGCCATGAAAGACCCATAATTCTCTCTTTAGCTTTACTGTCAGACTCCAAAGGCCAGTTTTGGCTTTTGCAAATGGGAACATCATTGAACATGGAAGCTAATAAAGATAAAAGACTTAAAAGAGAACATTTTTCTGTTAACAGTGTCAAGAGCTCAGTTTCTCCAAAGTCTGATAATACATCTCAAAAAACTTGAAGACTTTAAGACCCAATGCTAATCTTGTGATTGCTAAACTAGAGATACCTAAAGCACCAACACATTCGTGTACTGAAAACCTGACTTTGTCTACTTCCTTTGTTTCACTAAAATCACAGTTCAAGAGTGACAGTAGTGAGCAGCTCAGGCCATCTGAGTTTATCTCAGATGCTTTTTTCTGTATCTCTACCTATAAATGAAAAGATGTACTGAAAAGGATTTTTTAGAGTTCAAGGGAAATACCTGTAGAAAAATGTTGCATTACTGGTTTCTGTGAGATGGATGTCCAGACAACTAAATGCTTAGACTGCAGACAGCTGCATTTGATAGCTAAGAGATTTTTGCCAGTTCAGGCTTCTGCATTTTCATGAACTAACTAAATAAATAAATCAGATTTCTCTTTGAGAGTTTCTTCGACACTGCATATAAATGTGATTATAACCAGTTTTGATTTCATGTGTTTACTTTGGAGGTCAAGACATATTTATGACAGAAGAGCAGAAGAAATACTACAATGCAATGAAAAAGCTGGGATCCAAAAAACCACAAAAACCTATACCAAGACCAGGGGTAAAATTATTTGTACACATCGGACCAATAGCTATTTACAAACAATCTTTTTATTGATATAGAGAGAGCAGAAATATGCCTATGTGAAAATTATCATTAACTAGTGTATCAGTCAGGAAACATGGAAAATGAAAAGAGTAAAAAAAAAAATAAATTCTCCTTTGCAACCATTGCATGTATGAATATACAAACAAAGGAGGCTGAAGTAAGCTGTTGTATTCACTTTGACCATTCTACTTAAATCACTAGTCACATTTTTATTGAAGTCTCATAGGCCTTACCACATGTGTCTTTCTGCTTTGTTCTAACAGGAAAAGAAAAACAACTGCAGTTTGTACTGGATGTTTCTTTTTTTCTTTTCTCCTCAGAACAAATTCCAAGGCATGGTCTTTGATTTTGTGACACAGCAAGTATTTGACATCAGCATCATGATTCTTATTTGTCTTAACATGGTTACCATGATGGTAGAAACTGATGACCAGAGTGAAGAAATGGAAAATATTTTGTACTGGATAAACCTGGTGTTTATTGTTCTTTTCACTGGAGAATGTGTCCTGAAATTAATTTCACTTCGCCATTACTATTTCACTATAGGCTGGAACATTTTCGATTTTGTAGTTGTCATCCTTTCAATAGTAGGTATGTCTGGTTTATTAAACTAAAAAGTTGGTAAAACAAATATAGGGTGAACTTTTACTTGTATACAGCTATATGGCAAAGTTTACAAATAAATCATGCAACTTTTCATTTTAACTAATACTTTACCTAATCCAGCCATGAAAACTGTTACCGTCATTCAATATATGTTGCATGTTCACATATAACTGTTACAACAGAAATCATGCATGTGGAATCTACATAATATTTTTAATTGCTACATAGAGCCACAAATTTTAAAGCTATTTTTCTAAATTGCTACCATGATATGGAGATTAAGTGGTACTGAGTCTTGGTTTTATTTTTTTCTGTCTTAGGTATGTTCTTAGCTGAGATGATTGAGAAGTATTTTGTGTCCCCCACACTATTCAGAGTCATCCGACTTGCCAGAATCGGTCGAATCCTGCGCCTCATTAAAGGCGCTAAGGGAATCCGCACTCTGCTTTTTGCTTTGATGATGTCGCTTCCTGCTTTGTTCAACATTGGCCTGCTGCTCTTCCTGGTCATGTTTATCTATGCGATATTTGGCATGTCCAACTTTGCCTATGTCAAGAGGGAAGCTGGTATAGATGACATGTTCAACTTTGAAACGTTTGGCAACAGCATGATCTGCCTCTTTCAAATTACCACGTCTGCTGGCTGGGATGGTTTGCTAGCCCCAATTCTTAACAGTGGGGAGCCAGACTGTGACCCTAACAAAGCTCACCCAGGGAGCTCCGTTAAAGGCGACTGCGGCAACCCTTCCGTTGGGATTTTCTTCTTCGTCAGCTACATTATCATATCGTTCCTGGTAGTGGTGAACATGTACATTGCTGTGATTTTGGAGAACTTTGGTGTTGCTACTGAAGAAAGCGCTGAACCCTTGAGTGAGGATGACTTTGAGATGTTCTATGAAGTCTGGGAGAAGTTTGATCCTGATGCAACACAGTTTATGGAATTTGAGAAATTGTCTGACTTTGCAGCAGCACTTGAGCCTCCTCTTCATCTACCCAAACCAAACAAAGTCCAGCTTATTGCAATGGATCTGCCCATGGTAAGCGGTGACAGAATTCACTGCCTTGACATCTTGTTTGCTTTCACAAAGCGTGTTTTGGGGGAAAGTGGGGAGATGGATGCCCTCAGAATACAGATGGAAGATCGGTTTATGGCATCCAATCCTTCAAAAGCTTCCTATGAACCAATTACAACTACATTAAAACGAAAACAGGAGGAGGTATCTGCTGTCATTATTCAACGGGCTTATAGACGTCACCTTTTAAAACGAACAGTAAAACAAGCTTCCTTTATCTATAACAAAAACAAAGCTGAAGGAGGTGCTGGTCAGGGTGTGAAAGATGAAATCCTTATTGACAAGTTACATGAAAACTCATTTACAGAGAAAACTGATATAACCGCATCAACAGCAGTTTGTCCACCTTCTTATGATCGCGTAACAAGGCCAGTCAAAGAAAAGCATGAAAAGGAAGACAAAGATGTTCAGAAATAAAAGCAAATAGCAAGAAAATCATCTATGTGCAAAATAGTTTGTAGCCTGTAGGAGATCATGTGTTTGTGTCAACAGGACTCCTGCTGGAGGTCTATGCCAAACTGACAATTTTTACAAATATACTGTACATTAAAGGTCAGTGCCTATCCAAAAGACAGTGACCCCTTGTCAGTGACTGTGACTGTGATACGGGGAAACAACCTTGACAGGAGGTTACTGTTCTCACTACCAGCTGACACTGCTGAAGAGGAGAGAAAAAATGGCTACTCAGACTGTAGGGACCAGTTAAAGGGGTGCAAACCTTTAAATTTGTGTGTTTAGCATAAAACAATGCGGTAACTGTATCCACTGTTTGCATTTCAACTGCCACATACGCCATATTTTTAAAAAATCTGTGTTGGTGGATTCATCTTATTTTTATTCATATGTTGTTTATTATATGTGACTATTTTTGTAAAAGGGGGCTTCTGCTGGGGAAGGGGGTAAGTACACCTTTAGAGGTACAAGGGCCAGGTGTTCTATTATGCGACTAATACACACACAGAAAAGATCTGCATGAAGGCATGCTGCACTTATAGATCACGCATGAAAATAACATTGTCACAAAGAACAACAGATTTTTTTTTTTAGCACAGTGTTTCTGGAAAGGAAAAATAAATTTTGAGGTGCTTAATTAATGTATTCATGTTGTATCATGTCCAAACAAGTCTTGGTATGCCTGTAAAGTCCCCTGTAACTCACAAGAACAGTAGACATGGATTATTTTTTGCACAGACCATTAAGTTTCAGAAAGTGCAAATTTCTTTGTAGGTCTGGAGTCACAGATTTTGTCTTTGTCAAATGTCTTTCTGCATACAAATACTAAATGAACCTGCCTCAGCCCTCCAAATTGATCAAAAAGAGCCCTTTATAAAGTTGTTCTGCTTTATCCTGCAGTATTGTTTAGCCATCTTCAACTCTCAGTAAGGCTGATGTTGTTGTACATGTCAATGAAGAGCCCTCTGCTATGTACATAGTAATTTTTAACCTGTGGTGCATGTTTGAGCAAACAGATAATGACCTTAGCACATTTATTGCATCAAATATGTACCACAATAAGTGTAGTGTGCAAGCATTCAACAGGTAAAATTATGTATTATCTACCATTATAGATAGTTTGGATGCTATCAGTGCATGTTTATATTGCCTATGCTGCTGTTCCTTTGACTGTCCAGGATTCTTAAATATGGGAAGCCATACGTCAGAGCTAAGTGAATAAACTACTCAACAAGACCTCATTCCTCCATACCATTAAGCAATATTTTGCAGCTACTTAGGAGCTTATTTGTTTTAAATTTTTGAATTTTCAGTGAAAAGCATATAGGGTATATCCAAACTGTACAGACATGTTGAAAACTACTAAACCTGTTGAAAATAATATTAGGATTTTATAAGCAAATATAAATATTGTAAAAATCATTTTATTTTATTTTTCAGCATTATGTACATAAAACAAGAAGTGAATTTTATCTTCGGGTTGATGTCACACCATTTTTGTTACTTTCTGTCCATAGCACTTTTTCACAGAAGAACTTCAGAGAACAAGATATAATTAAGAGAATGGATAGCTGTAGGTTCTTATTTTTTACAATATTTGCAAACATGTCAATACTTTATGTGAAGTAAGTTCATAATTTGCTTCTAAAAATCTACAGCTTTTTGTAGTTGGGAAATGGTGTAATGTTCAAATTGAATGTCTAAGCAGTGCCTGCATCATAAGTTTTCATATACAAACTTTCTTGCACAGAGTCATTAATCTTTTCTCATATTTAATCACAGATTATTTTTTTTTTTATTCATGCTGCACTAGAACAGTTCTAAACGTTGTCTTGGGTCCACAATATTTTTTCACAAAGAGAAAGTAGCAAAATTGTATAATCCAACACATCAAGACATTTTGTTTCTTACGCAGGAAAATTAAGTATAGATTACTTTTATTAAAATTATTGACTAATACTGTATTAGTGAACTGCATGCAGGAAAATGCTACTATTACCCTAACTGATGCTAAAGAACATTATTAATGCGCCAAAATAATAAAGATTACATTTTTTATTGTATGTTCTTTTTGTCTTTATTACCTGACATTAATATAAAAAAGGTACGCTTCTAAAACCACAGAATGAGAGGATACTGAAAACCTTCACAGCCAGCTACACTGTTCTTCCACATAAGCAAATCCTTGGGACTTGCTTCTTAGTGGCCAACTAGGAATTTCTAATTCAATGCGTGTTAGACACTGAGCATGATGATTCTAGTCTTGTTCTGAGCAACTTGGTAAGTTCCTGCAGCAGCGCCTTGCAGTGGGGTACTCAACCGTCAAATACCAGAGCTGCCCTGAGTGTGTCCCGGGAGGCTCAGAGTATTTACAGGAATGAGCAGGAGCATTCATGAGTTTACAAACGTATCATTACGTTCTTGCCAATGCAGAAACAAAATTTCATAGCATCGTCCCTGAAATGCGTCACAAACGTTCTGAGGGAGGAAAATGTTTCTCCTTCAAATTGTTCTGAAAGGCATTATGACAAAAAAGTCTAAAATTTTTCTAGAAAGCTGTATCAAAATGAAAAGATCAGTATTTTCAGATTAATATGTAGACAAAATATGCCTCAAAAGACTACCTTCAGAAGTAAATAAATTATTCACAAGCTAACAAGAATAATAGTCTGCTTCAAAAATAAGGTAGTAAATGGAATAATATTTTTTCGTGTTCTATACACAGCTTTTCAAACTTTGCTTTTCTCAAGGAAACAGTTTGAAGATAAATGAGAAGTATGGCGGCGTCACTGCAGCTCACAGGCCATGGCCACACACAACGCCCATTTCTCACACCTGCTTTAGGTTTTCAGTGTTACAGGAGCCAAAATGTTACTTCAGAATAAGTAACACGTCACTTAAATATAACGGGACTTTTTGAGGATCACCTTGGCCAACAAGGAAAACCAAACACGCTTACATATGGCTTCTTTGGCACCGTCCCAACACTGGGGACGAGGAGCGTGTAACGGAGTAGTGCCACATGCCACAAATTCCTCAGGGAAGCTTACTCTGAGCACCCTCTGCTAAAGAACTGGCTTCACCCACCAATTCAGAGCAAGATGGGTTCACCTCCTTGCACTAAATGGCATTATCGACAGCTCTCATGTTGGATGGACAACACAGCCACTCTAAAGGAATGTTATTTAGCAAAGGTTGTTTGTTTCTGGTGTCTAGAGACAATGGCTCAGAATGCTTTCGTCTCCAGGGGGAAACCTGAATTTCAGTAGTCTTTGTGACTCTGTAATTCCCTATGAGGAAAGAACGGGGGGGGGAGCTTTCCCTACTTGATTTTACCCCACTGTTATTTCATTTCTACAGAGAAGCTTCACATAACTTGAAGTGCTCGGTATTAAGATACATTGTATCATATGAAGTGTGGCACTTCGTCCTATTTCCAGCCAAAACCCTAAAGAAAAGAAACAAATTCCTGAGGGTTTCCATTCGGCCTTCAGGCCGGGACAGGCCCGCTGGTGTGAGCACCCCTGTGGGAGAGCCGCCGAGCCAGCCCGTTTCCGCCGACAGAGGGCGCGCATGCCCCCAGCCAGCACCGCCCGCCAATGTGCGCTCAAGCCCTCCCCCTCCGCCTCGCACCCAATGGTACGAGACCACCTTGCGGCTGGTCCCGCCCCCCTCTCCCGACAGACGCGCGCGTCCCGGCATTTCCCACAAGTTTTAGTTCCCGTATCTCTCCCGCCTCCTTCCCCGCCAAGCCAATGGCAGTGGGCGCTCCTGCCAGGCAGCCAATGGCGGCGTGCTGCCGGGCTCCCCTTCGCCCTTCCGGAGCCCCCGCCATCGGCGCTGGGTAGCAACGATGGATGTTGAGGTGCAGCAGGTGTGCGCTGCCGCCGGGCGCCGTCCCGTCCCGGGCCTCTCCGCGGGCGTGGGGAGGGGCTGGGACAGGGCCTGGGGCCGGCGGGGGGCGGCCGCCGGAGGGGGTGGTGGAGCCTGGGGCGGGAGGGCGAGCGGCCGGGCGGGGACGGTCTGGGACGGTGGGCGCGGGCTCCGGCTCCGGCTCCTGCCGTCCCGGGCTGAAGCGTTTGCAGGGGTGAACCGAGGCCGCCTCTCCCGCAGGCGCTGCTCAATTATTACTGCCAAGAGGGCTACTTCCACCATGTCCGGGCTGCGGCGGACGAGGCGCTGGGGCGGCTGGGCAGCGACCCGGTGTTCCTTTTCTTCCGAGCCTACGGCGCGCTGAGGGCAGGTAAGGCGGGGCTGGGGGGCTGCTCGGTGTGCCCCGGCCCTCCGCCGCCACGCGAGCGCAGGGGATCCCTGCGTCACAAAAGTCGGTCTTTAGTCTCCTACACAGAAAGAATGTAATGTTATGGAGTCTGAATGTGGTCCACCACGGCTTTCCACGGCCCCACCAGCCCCCCGCAGTTTGAATCTGATCTAGACCACATAGTGCTGAAGTCAGAAATAATAAGTTTGTTTTTTTTTTTTTAATGGTTGCATGAGTGTGGGACAGGTAAACGGGTTCCCTGGCGGGAATTTAAGCTCTGCCCAAATGCCTATTGCATTGCAGCGTAGAGATAAATTTACTTGTTCCAGTTTATATCTTGTCCCTTCGATGCAGCTGTATCCAATTTTTTTTATCCATCTGCCTTAGAGGACCTTGACAGCTCATACCTATTGGGAGGATCTTTGTGTACATTAAATTGTTTTGAAAAGTTTATTTCACTAAATCTGGATTTCAGGGATGTCACAGAATACGAACAAGTAACCCAAAGTGGGGGAGAGCTGTGGCAGTAGGCTAGGAAGGATTCAAGAGATGTTTGAGGTGGTATATCTGTTCCCAAATGCACTGCCTTTTTTTGTTTGTTTTACAGTCACATGTTCCTATTTTTTGAGATATTGTCTCTTCTGTTGATGTTCAAAAGATTTGCACAAACAAGGCACAAATCCTGGCTATATAAAGAAAAGAGCTGCTCTGTGCCCTGTGTAAAACAAATAATAAAGATGATTTTCATCTTTATGGCAGTTGGCAGAACTAGCACACAACTCCTTTCAAGTTCCCTGCATTGAGATGCTTTTTTCTTTCTTGTGTCTGAAAGACTTGCACAAACAAGTGAAAATGAATGTGTGAATAATGAAGGAAGTTATGAAGAAAGTTATCAAAAACACAGAAGAAAAGATAGAGGGAAAAAAACTGTCAGATTGACATTTGATGTTGACAGTCTCTCTTGAAAAATATTATAGCCTATTCTGCACTTGTTTCCACTAGGTGACATCCAAGAGGGTATTCGACAGTTGGAGGCTATTAAAAACAAACAGGAGGTGTCACTTTGTACAATGATGGCTCTGATTTATGCCCATAAAAAGAGCCCTAATCCAGGTATGCTCATTAAGACAATACTGCTTCATGTTTATACAGCTGAGTGTGAGAAATCTGAGAGTTGTAGACTAATTCTGTCTAATTTAAAAAGGTATACTCTTAACTTCGCATTTGATACAGTATCTAGCACTGAACTGAGTGATGCTTATCAAGATTGTAAAGAGAAATACCAAAACACAGAACTGTTAAGAGTAAGACTCAATGTTATAATAAAACACTTGAAAAAAGATATCTGACTTGTCTACCATGATGAAAAAACCCCTGCATTCAACTTCCTGTGGTGGTTGTTCTCTCTTGTCTGATATCAGTAATTCTGAGCAGAACTGCAATATAAGAAGTCATTAAAGCTGTACCTTTTTATCTTGCAAGTTATCCTGACCTTAGAAATGGAGACAAGAATTTTATGAACATCAGTATTCCTTTCTCCAATCTAAAAACTGTGGTTATTTTGGTAAGGATTATATTCTCAAAACCACAGTTGGTTTATCAGGTAAACTGAGTTGTCATGCAACTATTGCCCTGGTATTTTCCTGACTGTAGATCTATAACTGTTACTGACAATTTTGTTAACCAGTATGATGTGAAACAGTTCTGACTAATGACATCGTTCTTAATTGAGTCCTCGAGGATTGATACTGTAGACCAGCAAAATTATCATGCATTTCAAGACTGGTTCAAGACTCTGAGAAAGTCATGGCAGTAAGTCAGACATTTGGTTTTAATGGCTCCTCAAAAACTACCAGGAATGAATGTGGGCAAAAGAAAATATTTGGCGGTAAGTCCCACACATCAAATGAAATTTTTCTGTGGGATTGACCTGATGAGAGCAACTGACAATAATGATGAGGGTGTAAGAAAATGAACTTTAGCGTTAAGAAAGACGTCACGTATTTTCTAGAGATTCTGGAGCTAAATTGTCTTCTGTTCAGCATTTTAGGGCTGCTCTACAATTGACTGTTTACTTGTTTAGCAGACACTGGTATAAATTTGAACTTTATAGTAAAGTTTCCATTTATCTGGCAGAAGTCTCGGCTACAAATCTAATGTTTAACAAACAGCAAGATTCTTGCAGAAATGACCATGTTGATGGGGACCCTCTTCTGTCTTTCACGTTTGTACCTGATTTAATATTTTTAATTAGAAGGGATTGTCTGGGTGTTTACCAGTATATAATACAGAAAACAATGTTTGTTTTGGATGCCCTTGGCTTATGTGCTGCTCTTTTGTAATATTTTGAGATGCTATCAAAAAAAGCTCTGAACAAAACCTTTTCAGATCGAGATGCTATTCTAGAATTGGATGCAAAAATGAAGGAGCAACGTAGAACAGCAGGACAGCAGGCCCTGTACTTTGCTGGCTTGTTTTTGTGGCATCTTGGTCGTGAGGACAGAGCCCGTGAATATGTTGATAGAATGATCAAAGTTTCTGGTGGTGGTAAAGAGGTAACTATTTTTCCTATGTAAAATAGTAATAGGACCACATATACTGTGAAACTAGGATTATTGCACTGATACTGTTTGGAGGTTTCCTTTAACTGTTTTGTGTTCTAATACTTTCTTAATGTCACAAATTCATTTGACAGGGCAGAATAGAATTCCCGTAATGATTTGTGTGTGTGTGTCTACTAAGTATTCATTTTCACTTAACGAATGAGAGGTCTGCACTGACCAATGGAAGTAATACGTAGTTCCGCCAGTTTTGCTACTTGATACTGAGCATCATAATTCCCAGCCAAAAACTAAGTGTCATAGTCTCACTAGAGGGAGACATCTGTTTTGAATCTGAAGACTAAAAAACACCCAGAGGATCAGGGATTTAAATTTTTGCCAGTTGTTAAAGGCAAAATTTGCCTAGGGTTTTACAAAATATAACTTATTTTTGAATCTCTGTAACTGTTGTATGTAGCGGTGTCTTCTGCATTTATATACAGATGTTACTGTGTTATTTTTTTTAGATGAGATGTCAGCTTCAATTCAAGGAGAGAAAAAAAATGGTTTTTTTTTTTGTAGTTGGACATCTTCGAGGCAGAGCTCTTAAAACTGAATGAGTAATTGTTCTCTTATGACACTACTATTAAACACAAGTGTTGTTTCTGCATTGTTCCTCTGTGTGGTTCAGTACATTGCTTAATTTGTAATATACAGTTTCATTGTTTATAGGATAGTACGTGTGTTAGAAATCTGCAACTATTCTAAACGTTAATTTCTGAAATTGTTAGGAATTTAAGTAAAAGCTTAGCTTTTGAACTATCACCGATTTATTAATTAAAATTGGTAGCTATTTTTAAGTACTACCTAATTTTTACTGATGAAGAAATAGTTAAGGACATCACAAAGCATTAACACGTTAGTTTCTAAAAAGACTAAGGATATGCCATTTTGGTAAAATAGCAGAATTTGTAACTTCGCATATTGAAACTGTAGGAGTTGGAGTTTGTTTTCAAACAGCTATTTAATGGATTTGAAATATTTTCTTTACAGAGGGACATGCACATACATAAAAATATGCATTAGAATTTAAAAACATAGAAAGCAAATAGTTCTCTCTTTTTCTAAATTTATGCTAATCCTTTTTTCTTAGTTTGACGATACAAAGTTATGTGTACTTTGGTTTTTTTTGGGAGATGGCTAGGGGTGCATAAACTTAGTAAAATGCAGTTTACTTAGTATACACAGTTTGTTTTGATAAGGAGTACATAAAGTATCTTAGATAAAAGTAAATTGCCTTCCATCTTTTTTAAATGTTTGACTCTGAATTTCAGCCATTTTCTGTTGTGTAACCAAATCATGGCCCTGATTGTTAGCAATTACAAAATATGGCTCTTCAACTCACCTTTGCGTTTTAAATACATGGCTCCTTTCCTTTAATATTGTATTACAAAAGAGCTAGTGATATTTTACAATCTAAATTTTTGGGTTTATGGCAATTATCATTTAGTGAAGTGATCCAGCACTTCAAAACAGACTTGTTTTACTTAAGCTATAATTAAATGTATGGAACACGTAAGATAAATTAAATTAATTAATTACAAGTAAAAATTCCTGCAATGAAAAGACGTTTTTTTACCTTTTAGAAGTTCCAGGTACTTTTTTTTTTTTTTTTTTTTTTAATAATACGCTTGGGGATTTGAGAAATGTCAGATCTTTGCCCTTTGCACATGACTTTTTCTTTTTAATCAGACAGTAGAAAAAAAACCCCAAGTTTCCATTTTCAACACCCCATATGCTTCTCAATGTCTCACATAAACGAAGTCTTAAGAAAATTATCTGCAGCAATGTTTGCAGAATATATTTTTTGTCTTATGCAATCACTTTTGCAAGGTTTTGTTCTGTCTGTTGAGAATGTTAAAGTTCAGTGCCATTGTTTGGGATTTTTTAATCCTGTAAGTAAATATGTTATTTGATTAATGTAATGCTGGAATTAATTGCTAATATTTTAGGTTATACTGTAGACTGGTTATAATTTCAAATATATATTTTAAATATTTGAAATACAGTAATGAGCAGAAATAACCTTAAAATAAAATAGGACTCAAAGAAGAATGTATCTAGCATACTTTTTTTACCAACTAGTTAGTAAAGAATTCCAATTTATTTTTTGTTTACAGGGGTTGATTTTGAAAGCATGGCTTGATCTCACCTGTGGGAAAGAAACTCACATTAAAAAGGCTGTGAAATACTTTGATGAAGCACTGCAGGAAGGCAATGATGTTTTTGCTCTGCTTGGTAAAGTAAGTTTACTCTATTATTTTAATGCTTCCTAAATGTCATATTAGTCTTGTAGAGCGATTAGAGAGATGTTGAGAAGAGTTATCTATAAGTGAGCTTTTCCAAATAGAAATATAGCTCAGTCATACCCTTTTTATTCAGAGGAAAATAATAGGGTGTAGCAGAAATGAAGTTTGAAGTGGTTTATTAAATTGTTAAAGGAGTATAGAACAGTTAGCAAACAAACTAATTTGCAGCACAATAAAAATATACTGACACTTCTGTTTCCTGTGGTAGACAGCCCATTTTACATAGTTTGTAGTTAAATGTAACAAGTAGCTGAGGTTCATATTTGTAGAATGAGACAAAGGCGCATGCCTGGGTTGCAGTAATGTTAACTGTGGCTGTTACCATATACATAATTAGGAACTTCTGGGGCACTCCTGTTGTATTACCACATTTCCCTACTATAAAACATTGCTGCAGTGAGATATTGCTTCACTAAATACAAATTCCAGCTTTTTTTCTTAGTTTTATGAACTGGAGCTGATAACTACTTATTCCCACACATCTCTATTTCTTTTATGTATGTTAAAATGATGCTCTTTTCTCTCTCTCTGTTGTTTTTTTTTTTTTCTTGGAATAAAATTAGCTACGAGATGACACTTCAGGGTCCATTAGACACCAACATAAAAAAGAAAGGTATAGGTTAAATACAGTCAGTCTATTTCATATTGAGGTTGTGATTTTACTACATACACAAGAAAAACTGGTTTTATTATTGTATTACATATGTAAAGAAATAATGTTTAAAATTGCCTTAAAATGTGAAAGTATGTGTGATCTCATCCTTTTTGCATGGGACACCTGTCCACATTTACCAGGGCACACAGTAATTCTGTAAAGAAGTAGTAGTTAAAACTGTAGTGTGATCATCTATGAAAATTGTTAACAGTTGGGGTTTTTTATCATCATCAGTCCATTTCAAGTGTTCATTTTGATTATATTTCATTAAGAGAGTGGCATGAATTGTTTTCTTTACACATTTTTCTGTTTCAGAGTATACTACTTGTTTATATCATAGACATTGTTACTGATTAACATAATGTTTGTTTAGTATTCTAAAGCTAAATGCAAAAAAAATTCTTCAATGAAAATAAGAAGACTAAGTTTCAGGAAAGTGTGCATAATAGTATTTGGTTAGGCATGTGTACTTGGCTGTGCGTGGACTATTGAGTTCAATTACTGGTTTATCTGAAATTTAGTTACTGCAATTAGATTTTAGAAAGCTACCTTGCGATGGCTTTAGAAATTAACTCTCAGAAACTACTAAGTTTGCACCATTTCTGTCTCAAAAATACGAAGTAAAATGGCATGCACAGAGTCACCTGGAATATGATAAGTTTTAAGCATCAAGTCAAAATAGAGGATTTAAGCCCTAAATTGATTTCTGCTTGAATTAAATTAAAACTGTAATACTTGATGCTTCTGAAATAGTTTTGTATTTGGAGTACCCTGTAAATTGCTTTACAATTAAAAACGTTTTAATTCTAGGAACAGAGATGTACTGAGTGTAGGTTTTAGATCGTGTGTACCTCAGGGTTTGAAAAAATGTTTTATCTGTGGGTTCTGCTCAATATCCTAAAATTATGAGGTACTTGAGGCTAAGTTATTTGAAACCTAGTAAGACAATTTTACTCTTCAGCTACATCTCTGTATTTTTCTTGCTCGTAATTGTCTAGTCACTTGTAAATGCTGCAATTACGTTTATTATAGAGTGCTTACCACACACCAGGTTTTACATGTCTTGCTATTTGATTGTTGCAGTATCTCTAGTTGTGGTTAGTGCTGAAGTAAAAATATTGCTTAAAGAAAGACTTTTTTATTTTTTCTCACTAGCTTTTTTCCTGTTTTCTGTATGGAAGAACAGAATCTTCTCGCCTATGTGAGTGTACAGGCTTTTGATGTGACTTCTCTTCCTTCCATTAGGCACAATATTTTGAGGTTCGACAGAATTATTCAGGAGCTCTGGAAACTGTGAACCAGATAATTGCAAACTTTCCAAACTTCATTCCTGCTTTCATAAAGAAAATGAAGCTACAACTAGCCTTGCAGGACTGGGAGCAGGCAGTTGAAACGGCAAATAGGTTGAGTATGAAGTAGCACACCACTAATTGTGTTCTTGCCATGTTTACACTGTAAAAACACTTTGAAACAAAAGCAGATAGGTTTCTATTCACTTTTAATTAATTAGAATTAGTTAAACCAGTTTTTAAAAAAATAAATTTCAACTCAATTAAGTTTTGTTAGAACCCAGCCTTACAATCCTGAGAGGATACTACATCTATATGTGGATCCATTTTGGATGGAAGAGGATCTTTTCTGAGTTAGGCATAAAGTAACAAAGCTGTGCTTTCAATTGAGAGCTACGGCTCTGACTTGTATTGCACAGTCACTTTATTCCCTTTTTGGGATAAAACAGGTAATTGAGCAAATATTGTTTTGTTTTCTTTACATTCACCTTTTGTATGGCTTCAGACTATTGCAGAAAGATGCCCTCAATTTAGAAGCCATACGAATGGAAGCCCTGCATTATCTATGCAGAGAAGGAAATATATCTGCGGTAAGTTTTTTATTAGCACACCGCTGAGCATAACACAGTCTTTGTAATGACTAGGTGCCACATGTGCTTTATTCTTTATGTCTTGTGCTACACTACTTATCTGGAGGAAGAGGTAGATGCAGCTATTCTGACTCGAACGGCTGCTCTAGCTTATTGTTAGGGTATTTTCTGGATGCCAAGGGAAACATAATTTTTTACCTCGATCTTTCCAGAGAACAGGAGTCAAGCCAAATGGATGTCTCCTCTGGATAGTTAATTGAATCATGTAGATTTGAATCATCAAAGCAATCTTTTACTGCTTAAATGCTCTTTTGATTAATTAATAAATTTTTGTAAGCCTTCCATTAGTTCTAAGTATTTTATTAATTGAACTAAGGGAAATACTGAGGGTCTCATGGTGATAAATTTTTGGAAGGGGGTCGTAGTCAACAACAGTCTGCTATGTTAGGTTGCATAACCTGTGCTTTGTTCATCCTTTTTTGATAATTACTAGGGGGATTTTTAGCTTGAAGAATTCCATTTAACTTACTCCCAAGATCCTTTTCTCCTCAAAGATATATACATGTATTTTTGTACGTATGGTGCTTGTGCTGTTTTTCAGGAAACTTTAAAACACTTTATCAAAATTGTCATGGAATCATTACATATTTTTAAATATCTTTTTCTCATTATGCAAAAATGCTGGTATAATTTAAGTGGAGACTTACCAGAAAAAGAAATGTTCTGAGTGCTTTGTAGATGTTTTTAAAGTTATAAAAGCAAAGGTATTTTAAGTTGCTTAACACATTTTTAGTTATTGCAAAGAACTCTGTAGTCATTAGTTTATATATAATCAAATTTAAGCCTTATTTACGCACAATCATAGGAAATATGGAGAAGCAATAACAATTGCAGACTCCAGTTCAATAAAGCCTACCACAAACGAATTTGCTGCACATGGTAGGGTGTAAACAAAATTCTGGGGTCACATATGAGTAAGACCCATGTCTAGAAAAAATTTAAAAACCTGATGATATTAAAACATGATTCAGGTGTCTACTTCTAAAGTTGTATTAAAAAAAAAAACAGGTACCTTATTATTGTAATGCCAGAAATGCCTAAAATACCTTAGATGGCTTGAGAAACTGTGATGTTAAAATTCTCAGCATCTGGAACTGTTTTGGTTTTGAGCCTGTGTGTCTGTATCGCACTGAAGCGCAAACAAGATTGACAGGTCTGATTCCTCAGACTGTCTTGCTTTATTGGGAGTCTTCCATTATATCAGATTCAGTTCAAGTCTTTCATTTTTTCTAGAGCACGTATAGAGGGCACGTGATCTACTTTGTCACTTCACTATTTCCAAAGCATTTTTCTAGGAATGCCAGAATAAATCTTAACTCCTACCCCTGAAAACTTCTGAGTTTGAATTTCAGGATATTATTGCACAGTAAAAGGTGTGACT
Source organism: Falco peregrinus (assembly GCF_023634155.1). Lineage (NCBI taxonomy): Eukaryota > Metazoa > Chordata > Aves > Falconiformes > Falconidae > Falco > Falco peregrinus. The sequence continues at coordinate 23,171,008 of NC_073728.1, forward strand.
AGTTTTTAGTGAAAACTATTAAATTCTCCTAATCTGCTATTTCTGTTACTTACGTTACTCCTTTTTCTCCAAGGCTTCAGCAAGACTGGAAGACCTAATTAAAGCATTGGACAGATTAGAACCACGCAATTCACAGCTCTTCTGTAAAATGGCTTTAGCTTTCAGTAGAACAGTGAGTATGCTTTTTTTCTTAAGAGCACACAATTATCTATATATCCTGGGTTTTGCTTTATTTTCTAGTAGACAGATGTTAAATGTCTACTAAAAAGTAGAAGATTGCAGACAATTGAAATAGATTACCTTGTGTAACCTTTGGTAGCTACGGTTTTAAAATTTTACATTAAGTATGAATTACAATACTTAAGCCATCTCATTCCAAAAATGTTTTTACTGCTTGCTTTTGAATGAGAAACAGGTTTCCAATGACAATACACTCAAATGTCCACCAACCATATTCTTTATGTAGGAAAGTGACAAGGTTAATCCAACAGCCTTAAAACTGAAGGTTTCTTTAATCTTTGTACTTATCAGAATTGTTCTAAGGAAGCATTTAAAGCTACTATCAACTATTCCTTATTGTGTGGTATTGTATGTATATTTATGTTTGAATCCAGCCCACTTTAATGTCACAATTTGTATAGAATTACTATAGATTATATTAGTCCTGTATGAGATGTTATCTCAGCTACTACAGTAGTGCTCAGTGTGTTTTTTGAAGTGAATAAGAGAAACTTAAGTTTTAAAGATTATTCTTGCCATTAGTGTGGCCGGAACCAGCTCATCCTTCAACATACACAAACCTTAGTTGAAAGAGCATCTGATTTGGCATCTGACAATGCAGAATTTGCAACTGAACTTGGCTACCAAATGATTTTACAAGGGAAAGTGAAAGAAGCTTTGAAATGGTACAAGACTGCTATGACGCTTGATGAAACAAGTGTTTCTGCACTAACTGGTAAGGTTTTATGCTTTCTTTGGGATTTTACTGGTCTTAAGACACAGACGATGCTTTTTTGATCACGTCTTCCTACTACTGCTACTAGGAAAATCTGGAACTGTTAAGAACACAAGTATTGGACTGGACTTCCTGCTTCATGTTACGCCGTCTTCCTTGTAGCAGCAGCTTCTCCACACTGGATCTGTCTTTTGAAAAGTGAAACTCTTCTCTTTTAAATTAGAACTCTCCAAGTAATGATAAGGAGAGAGATGTGGCTGTATTTTTTTATTTTTTTGATTTTATTTCACCTCTGTGGTATCTAAGAACTAGAGAACTCTTAAGCACTACAAAAATAAAAAATTCAGTGGCAGCTGATAAAACAAGCTGTCCATGGCTACACAGGTGTCTAAATAAGATTGAGAAACAAGTCTAAATGTGTGATAGTTTTGACAGACATGTTATGTTCTTTGGTAAAAAAATAAATATATTTTTATGAAGTCAAATTGCTGTCAAGACAATGGAGTGTAAATATGGCATACTTGCTTCACAGATTTTCCAGTGTTTGTTTTTTTTCTCCTTAACTGTGCGATTGCCTTAAACAGTAAGAAAAAATTAGGTGGTAGGAGTGGTTTGTGTGTGTGTGTATTTAATTTTATTTCACCATTTGTTCTGAACTTAGAAGCCAAACTTTGTGATGCTTCTACTTAGACTAGAACCAGTTGAAGATTTACTGGTTTAAACTTTGTAATTTAAGGGATGAGATCTTTCCATGAAACTGCTTTATAGTATTGTGTATATTAATCTCTCAGTTGTGTATCATCTATCCTAGGTATTTCTAAGTACATAAAATCTGCATTACCATGTCTTGGTCTATTCTTTCTTCTCGTATCACCGCTTTATGAAGAGGTTGAGGAGAGAAAAAATTAATTCTAGAAAACAAAGCAATCTTTGCTTTGTTTTCTGCAATAAATTGTTTAAATATATTACAGGAATTATCCGTTGTCAGCTAATACAAGGGCAATTGGAAGATGCAGAACATCAGTTGGAGTTTCTTAATGAAATTCAACAGTCCATTGGGAAGTCTGGGGTAGGAGACATCTTCCTTCATTAAAATACTTTGATCATAATCTGAATTGTGGTCTACTAGCTACTTCATCTTCTATATTTCAGTCACCTGAGCAGAGCATTCTTAATGGAATACCATTAAATCTAAATTTCAGGTTTTCTTCCTATCAGTCTAAGTTAAGATGTTGCCTAACACAGGGCTGTTTGCTTGCAGAGCAAAAACATCTTTGCCTTTCTGCAGTGCTTTAACTCTGAAGATAAGTTTTTGAAACATTAAGAAGGAAGGAATACTAATTATTTTCAGGATTTTGTGCTTCTTGCACAAATAATTGATACAATGATCATCAACGTCATTTACAGTGAACATACTAAATGCGTTACAGTATGCCTAAATATAAAGAAGAAATGGCTAACACTAATAACTGTTTGGTATTATATAAGTAACAGATGAATGTATCTGGAATATGGAGGATGTTTTACTGTTTTTCTTTTTTTCCTCTGTAGGAATTACCTTTCTTGCGTGCAGTCCTAGCTATGAAAAAACAGAAGAGACAAGAAGAAGTTATTGCCTTATTGAATGATGTTCTGGATGCTCACTTTTCATCTTTGCATGGTTTTCCTCTTGGTATAGAATATTTTGAAAAACTAAACCCTGATTTCTTGCTAGAAATCATTAGAGAATATCTTAATTTTTGCCCAGCACAGGTAAGCAGCTGTAGAGCATGTCTGTCTGAAAATGGAAATTACTCTTGCATTTCATTTTGAGATCAGTTAATCATGAAGCAAAAATTTAGAAAATATCCCCTCTTAAAAAATATGTATTTATTTGAAGTAAAAGTGTGGTTTAAGATATTGTACCACTATTTAATCAAAATAACTATGAAAAGATATCTTCTGTGAAGTGAGCAAGTTGAAATGTCACCCGAAGAAACCTGAGATATTTGTTTAATGCACTGTGTGTGTATTTTTAAATTTTTAGTTTCTCTTTTGATCAGGAAACTGTAACAATACAGTGACTAGGGCTATCTCAATATGAAACTAGGATGTTCACACTGACAATCCTATTCTTGAAATATTTTTGTCAGCTCAGGGTATCTTTTCAGTCTACACATGACCTTTCTTCGTTTCAGTTTCTTTTTTGTGTGTTGGTTAAAAATCAGTGGAATACTCCTTTTTTTTAATGTTATTATTACTCATTCCAAACAAAAATCTCACTCACTTAGATTGCTTATATTCTGTGACTGGATTTGCTTGTGCTAGTTTTGGCAACAGAGACGTGCAGAACTTGAATTGTATGGGGACCTGACATCTCTAAAGCAGGAGAAACACATTTAAAGTTTCTTTAAATAGTGTCTTCTTTAAATAGATTATTCTTCTGAAATAGCTGGGAGCTGACTTTTGGTATCCTGTCCTTAGTAGATTTCTAGTCTGATTATAGACCTTTCCCTTAAGTATTTGTTTATGTACAATATGTATATGTTTATGTATTTTAAAATCTAGCAGCAAACAAGTAGTTATCCATTGTTATGTTCTGTCCCAGTAGCAATAACACTTTCGTGTCACAGATGGAGATAAATAAGGAGTGTCATTCTATGAGGTAGTGTCTTAGCTGAAGATTTCCCTGGAGGATATTCCAGAAGTACTTAATGCCAATGGTGGTTCTTTATTTGGGATGAAAACTGGTGGGTTGTTTTTTTTTCCTGAACTATTGTCCACATAAATATTTGTAGAAGAAAAGATAGGCTTTTCCTGAAGTTTCATTCTCATTTTAATGCAAAAAAAGCATTTGGTAGTATTAAAAAGTGAGGAGTTTAGCCAGGTGGTGGAGGCTTCTAGTTTGGTAGTAGAGGATCACTGCTTCCCCAGGGCATGGGTCCTGTGGAAGTGTTAGCCTTGAACAGAAGGATCTTTAGGTTGCCTTTTCCTTTTTATATGTAATAGTCAGCAACTAGCTAAAGTAATGGAAATGAACAGTGTTTCTGATAACGAGCAACTGAAATGTGGTACATTGTCCTAGCAGTTTACATGAAAGTAGCTATTTCTCAGCTGCTATTTTGAGTTTGGTTTTAGCAGTATGGATATGTTCTGTGGCATGAAGTAAGGGTGGGAGGGGCAGGACCAGACCCTTTCCTTCTCATCTTTTTGCTCATTTGTTCCATCTTTAGCTCTCTTGAAATTTAGTTCATTTTACCATTTGTGTTGGATGGGTTGGCGTGGTAATTCAGAATATGTGACCAAATGTTTGTGGACTGACTCTTCAGCGTATGTCAGGTCTGAACTGTTTTATCATCTGTGAAGTCCATGAAGCTGTCCTGTTTTCCTTCTGGTATCAAGAAGTTGCCCCCATAAATTTAAAACATTTTTTTGTATTTCTTCACAATGATAGCTTTTAGCTTTTTGGGCTGAAGAAAATAACACTGCTTTGCTATTGCTCATTTAAGTTTAAAGTGAAACTTAGACTTAAAATGAAATCTAAGTCCAAAACCTGTCTACTGAGGTTGTTGCGTTTGTTTGTTTGTTTTGCGGTTTATTGGTTTTGGTGGTGTGTTTGTTTTACCTTTAGCCTGCAAGTCCTGGGCAGTCGTCTTCACCAATTCTCAAGCACTGTGCTTCTGTTCTTGAAACTGTGGTAAAAACTGTGCCTGGTCTTCAACAAGCTGTCTTTTTAATTGCAAAAGTGAAATACTTATCAGGTAATAGTTGCATGAATGATTAGCTATCCACCTGTCTAGCTTCTTTAATATAAAAAATTAGTTTCACACTTTTAAATCATTACATTTATCTTTCACTGCAGAACACTGCATTACAGCGAAGTGAAGAACACTTGCAGTACCTATATTTGTGATTTATATGAGCATATTTTAATTGTACAGGCACATAAATGTATGGGGTTTTTATCTGTTGCTTCCAAAAAAGGTTAGTTATTGACTGATTGACATATAGAACAGGAAAATATCTTCACTTTGACCTGGTTTTGAATTAATTTCATAGCCATATAATACTTTGTATATGAGTTTATTCACTAAATGCTTGCATTTATTTAAAAAATTCCGAATTATTAAATTGGTGAATAATTAATAAACACTCTATATTTAACCTCTGTGTTTCACATCAACTACTTTTTCACTTTACCTTTTTTAACTTCCTAGGGGATATTGAAGCAGCCCATAGTAATCTACATTACTGTCTTGAAAGGAATCCTTCTTATGCAGATGCACACTTACTGATGGCCCAGGTGTATTTGGCTCAAAACAATACTAAACTATGTTCTCAATCCTTGGAACTTTGTCTGAGCTACAACTTTGAAGTGAGTTGGACAAAAGAATGAAGCCATTTCATTCTGTCAGTCTGAAGCTATATGTTTTCGTATATAGTAATTTTTAAACTGTACTACTTATGACTCTTCCACTACAAGCTTAAATGATTGTATGAACATGGTAACTGAATATTTATCAAAGAAGTGACCATCAGGACAAAATTAATACGTTAATACAACATATTGAAATTGTTTTGAAACCAAAAGAAAGAAATTATAGCTTTTTCTCATATCCTTACATAAATATGAAAAACATGTTATATAAACGGAACTTGTATTTCCAGACTAACCTTGCAATTTAAAAGCCAACATAGAAGGACTTGGAAGATTTGATCCAGTATTGTTTCTGGACTTCCTGCACAGATGTATAAATGTTAATGAAGATACACAGGGATGCTTGAGGGGATCAAAATGGGTCTGTAGTTACCTCTGGACAACTCATGCTGCTTTAAGCATGCTAAATGTTAAGAGAGTAGCAATATGCTGTGCACTATTTCATTAATGTTACATTTTTGTCCATCTTTTCTGTCCCTTCAAGAGCTAATTTGGTAAATTATGTGCTGTATTAGAAAACTTCCACTGTTTTGCAGTGGTCCTCACAGGGTTTTATTTCTTGGGGGTAATATATTTCAGTATGGGATTTTTGATTTGTTGACATAAGTGGAACTTTATGTAGTATTAACACTGAGTTGGGAACACTCTACACAGCACTCATTAGGTCTGGAGTTGTGCCAAGTCTCTTGACAGACCTTTGCTGAAAAGTGACAACCTGCCAGTTTCTAAGCATGCTCCCATCTTGGTTCCGTCCTCCAAGTGATGCATGAAAGCTGAAGATTAACTGCCTAGTTAGGAGACGCAGAGGTGCTTGCAACTTCGTACATAGTTAATTTCTCTTATCAACGTTTTATTTTCATAAGTAAATTACTGATAATGAAATCAGATATATTTGGAGGAAAGAAGGAACCAAGGTCAATATTAAAAAAAAAAAAAATACAAAAAATCTACTTTCAGGATGGTTTGAATGCTATGCATAAAGTAAAATTTGGAAACTCCTTCTCTCGCCTTTTTTTTTGTAGGTGAGAGAACATCCTGTTTATCACTTAATTAAGGCCCAAACCCAGAAGAAGATGGGAGAATTATCAGAAGCTATTAAGACCTTACAGATGGCAAAGAATTTGCCTGGAATGAGAAAATCTATGTCTTCCTCAAAAACTAAAGGAAAAAGAATTGAAATTGATGCAAGTGATCGTGTGTCTGTCTTCCTAGAGTTAGTAGAAGCTCATCGTTTGAATGGAGAACCGGTAAGATGGCAAACTTGCTAAGATGTAATACATACCTGGTAACAATTTCTTTTTCCCCTTGACAAAGTGTCTATTCTCATCAGTTCAGAATAGAAAACTGTCACTTCTTTTTACCAAGAGGAGTTGCTTGGTAAAATTTCGAAGATGTTAATATCTGACTTGACAGCTTGTACCTTAAATGGTTCAGAAAAAAACCCCAAAACAAACCAACACCTACTTGCAGCTGTTCAACTTTGAATCTACAAAACCCCTTTTCATTTTGAGGAGGTACTGTTGATGTTCACTTGCTAGTATGTAGATTCTTGTTTTGCTGTCAGAATGCTGTTGGAAATGTTTTTGGATTGCATTCTTATCTTCGTGTAGCAGCATCCTTACTATCAGCTGTTTCTTAATAAACAGTAGGACACTGTGTATGTATAAGAATATAAGAGAAACCATACAATTGTTTACTTGGAAGTGACCCCTGGAGATCATCCTGCTCAAAGCAGGACCTGTTAGACAAAGGTGCTAAAGGCATTGTCCAGTTGAATTTTGAGCATCTTCTTGTAAATATGTAATGCAAATATTTTCTTTACTAAAACTTTTTCTGGTAGTTCATATTGCATAAATGTTATTAACAGAATCAAGAAGGAGGGAGAACATTTTCAATGTTTTAGCAAAACAAATGGATACTGTGGGTTGGGGGGTTTTGTGGGTGTTTTGGTTTTTTTGTGTAATGCCTCCAGACATTAATTTCCTTATGATGTCTTTATTTTTGGCTGTTCAACAACAGGAAATACATTAATTCTATTGGTTTTATTACTTGCAGCATGAAGCTGCTATAATACTGCAAGATGCCATTAATGAATTTTCTGGAACTCCTGAGGAGCTAAGAGTTGTGATTGCAAATGCAGATCTGTCAATTGCTCAAGGAGATATTGAACAAGCCCTGACTATGCTCCGAAATATTACACCAGAACAGCCTTACTTTGTACAAGCTAAAGAAAAAATGGCAGATATTTATCTTCAGTACAGGAAAGATAAGAAGTTGTATGCTGGCTGCTATAGGTAAAAGTTTGTGATGTATATGTATTTTCCTAGATGTTTAATGGTAGCATGGTGAGCTCATGTTTTCCCTTTCTATTACAGTAAGTCAGAAGTATTTAGTGACATAACAAATTTGAGTAAGTGTTATTAACATTTAAGATGGTAATTGGAAGTCCTATTTTGGAAATATCTCAGATTTTTTTGGTTTGTTTTCAGAAATAAAACCCAAAATCCTCAGAGGATAAACTTATTGTGCCCTGTTTGTTGTTCTTTAGATGCTCAATATTTAACATGTCAATATGGGTAAGGTTCTGTCTTCTGTTTCCAGAGACCTAGTAGAAAAACGGCCGAGTGCTTACACTTTGCTTCTTCTTGGTGATGCATACATGAGTATTCAAGAGGTAAGTGCTTGCTAGGGGGGAATGGAATGTTGATTCTAGCAAGTAGAATGTTTGTTGATTCTAGCAAGTAGAAACAATGTAGCATGCTGGCTGTTATTGATTGGTAGTTGGCAAACAAACTGCTTTAGGATGTAAAAAAACCAACATTACTGGCTACAATGTAACTGTTGTAAGTTGAAAGAAAAAGCTGTTGAAAATGCATTTCTTCTAGTAACTGACTGGCTGAAAGTTAAGGGAATTTCATCTAAAAGAACACCAAGCCGTGAGACTTAACAAAAATCTAAAGAGCATGCTAAATTAAATTTGGGAAGCTGGAGATGTTTAGAGGAGTTCTGAAGCTTAGGTAACAGTTCTCATGTTGAAAGTTGTATATAACATTTTTAAATTATTAAATTTCTATAAATCTCTGACATCCTTTGCTTTCTTGATGGCACTGGAAATCTTAAATATTTGTAGAAGACAGTGTAGTCAAGTGAACGTAGGAATCTGAAGGATACACATTTAAATTCATGTTTTGAAAGAACAGATTGAGTTAGGACACACAACTAATACTTTAGATTACTAGTTTGGGGATCTGTAGGCGATTAATGGTTGTTTCCTTGTTAATGTTTGTGCCTAGTTTTTTTCCTTAGTGAGGAATTATAACGCAAAAGGGAATTTTAGATGTGCTGTAACATGGCTAGAGAGAAATGGATGATCATTCAACAAAGTTAATAAGCTTGCCTGAGTTTAACTAGTGAAAATAGTAGAGAAATTTCAGTGGAAAAAGAATCTGATTAATTCAAACTCATTTGTTTGCCAAATTCTTTCCACATTCTGTTTTAGCATGGGAATGTAAATTTCCATGGGCTTTATACTACTTTGTTTCATAGTGACCATTCTTCTCTCAGAAGTGGTGTAGCTCATCAACCAGCAGTACTTGGCAGTCATTCCTGGAGGTGTTACCAGATTTTGGTTTTTTCATACACTTTTAATCTTAGACTTCTGTTTTTCTGTCTTTTTATGTTGAAGCCTGATGAAGCCATAGAAGTCTACAAGCAGGCTTTGAAGAAAAATCCAAATGATCCAGCTGTAGCAAGTAAAATTGGAAAAGCCCTAATCAAAACACATAACTATTCACAGGTATTCTATAAGTACTCTATTAGGCTAATCAAGTGTTGTATTCGTTATTGTCAATACGTGGGCTTCGCCTGATTTTGTTTTCAAGTGGGTAGCCGAAGCATTTCACTCTAAAGTGCTAAACAGACTTTTTATCCTGAAAGTAAGTTTAGACTCCGTTCCAAAGTATCTGGCCAAAGGCATAGTTACACATTGGTGAATACAAGCCTGGTGAATTGTTGTTCTGGTGACTTGCAGTTTGTCGTTTTGGGTTTAATTAATGTTTAATTAAGTCCCATTGACCCAGTCTTGTTACATCTCCTAGCCTCAACACTGGGGAATGGTAATAGAGGCTTTTAACTTCTTGTTGTAGGAAAGCCAGAAGAAAATGTTTGGGGGAAACTTGCAGGAGCTAATGATTTTATTTGGGCAACCTCAAACTACTGGAGTGTGCATCCAAATGCTGTTAGGTGTTTGCAATGCTAGGATTTTCCCTTGCTTCTGTTTAGGTCAGTATTACAAGCAGCTCAGTATATGAAATATGATTGGCAGTGATCCTGTTAAAGATAGAAAGTGATCACATGGTTAGGCTATGTAAATGCATGTTTATGAGAATGTGGGTTCTAGTTATTCTGTTTATCTTTTATTTGCCATTACATTTTTGGAAGCCTCAACTTGTAACTAAATAACATCTTTTTAATACAGTATTTATTAGGAATGTTTTGGTTACAAGAGAAATTAAGAAAGCAGGGAAAATTCTAAGCAGCATGTCATTAAATACCTAAGTAGCAAGGCTGTTGTCTTTAAGGTTTGTCTTTAAATAATAGGTTTTTTGATGTTTTTTTTCTTTCTTTTTTTTTAGGCAATTGGTTTTTATGAGGCTACATTGAAAAGTGGTCAACAGAATTTCCTTTGGTATGATTTGGCTGAGCTTTTAATGAAACTGAAGCAGTATGAAAGGGCAGAAAAAATACTTCAGCAAGCTTTAGATCATGAGCCTGGTAGGAATGCTACTAATTTACAAATTACACAATTTCTACTGTTGTTTGTGTTTTCTGTGTGATTCTAAGGAATAAACCAATTCCGTATAAACTTTTTATTGAACTTTAAAACACAGGAAACCATTAAGTGATAAATGAGAAAGGCATTCTGATATAAACTTCACTTACATTTAAAGGTGCTTTTGCCAAGACTTCTAAACTTGGAAGATCTGTGATAGATGAAGTCAGTAAATATAACAGCAGAGCTCCACACAAGGTCCTTTCTCTTCTCTGCTACCAAACGATTCTGATTCTGGATTTGTCATGATTAGATGAGTCATTCCTGCTGTTAGGGAATGGTGGTTTAGGTGATGAATGCTACCCAGTATCCTAGACGGCAATGTCTTCACATTTAGCTGCCATGCTGGACAGACATGCTAGAACTTCAGTATCAGCTGGAGTCAAAGGCAGCAAAGTGGTATGCTGCAATTGCTAATGCATTTCTCTCAATCCCTTTGGTGGCAGAGTAGAGGTTATAGCTCGCTTTCACTGGGTGAAGTTTGCAAGTGGCTGCGTGGTACTTAGTTGCTGGCTGGAGGTGAAACCAGGACAATTGGGAAAATTACTGAATGATTTAATATTTTTTTTAGAAATGCTAAAATATCCTTTGCTTGTTAAAGAAAAACGAAATATAGGAAATGTACTGGAAGGAATGATCTCACACAGTTGGCTGCGTGGCCTAATCTCTGATTTAGAAAACCATGTCAGCACTTTGAAGACAGTTTGCTAATAGTACAGCTCAATATAATTTTTTAAGATTTAATAAAGATAAAACATGATTTTAGAAAACATGGATTTTGGTGGCTTGTATGTGTTAATGTGGAACTGTGCTTAAGATACCACTTTATCAATAGATTTAAATGGATACAAGCCAGGGAGAACTTGTATTCTTCAAATTTCATTTTATGCATATATATTTTAACCATTATTCAAAAGTGGCTTGCTACTTTTTGAGTAGGTACTGAAATACTTAGTTAACTATATTAATGTCTGTTCCTGACTCTAGCAAAAGAAAGGTAGTTTGAGGTCTGACTAGAAATTTCATCAAATAATCCTATGCTTTTTGGGTGTACAGTAGCACTCAGAATCCATTTGGACATTTTTCATTGACTTTGAGGAGGATTTAGGCAAGAAGTGTCAGGAGTGGCTTTATTTCCTGTCCACTTAAATCAAAAGTTTTCTCATGTTTCTGAGAATGCAAATAGTTTAGGTAGTCGTCATCTTTGTTTTCTTTTTTTAAAAATTCCTTTTGCATCTTTCATGTCTCTGGGCTTAAATCTCACTCTGTTTGTAGGTTGTAATGTTTGCTCTGTCCACTAACAACACACCAAGTCAAATCACAATCCTAAATGCATAAGACTGAGCTGTAAACTTTTAGTTTAAGTTCTTGCCTGGAGTATGTGGAGAGCTTCATCTTTAATTTAACTTTACCAGGATCAGTTATTACAAGAATAATGTTTGTTTAATGTAATTCTTACAGTTAATGAATTGTCTTCTCTGATGGAAGATGGACGTTACCAGGTGCTTCTGGCAAAAATTTACAGCAAAATGGAGAAGATTGATGAAGCTGTTGTTTCATTACAACAGGTAAAGGGGAAAACAAAAAACCCTATGAAAGCTTGCAATGTCCTCACGTTTATCCCAGATGCTAACCATAATATGCTTGTGAATGAGGAAAACGAATACGTGGTGGGGATAAAGCACCAGTGGCTGGTGCAAAATGTAAAGAACGTAACTGGTTAGAAAGTCTAAGCTTTTTGTAAGCAGTGTTACTTGAATTCTAGATAAGAGTGCAGGCTTTTACTGGAAGCCTGCATTTGTACTATGCCTTCATTTGTGTGTGGAGCATAGTTTTAGCACAGCAGGCAAAACCAAAATTAACCATGGGGACAGCTGGGTTACATATCTTTAGGTCAGCATTGAACAGCGCTCATTGAAAGCTGTGCCAGATTGTTCTTTGGCTACCTGTCGCTTTGTTGTATCGCTGTTTATTTTAAATAACAAGAATAAGATCTATACATTCCGGACTTGAGTATTATCACTGACTGATGCTTGAAAGAGCAGAGTTGGACACTAGTGATTTTAGAAGATGCTTTCTTCTAAAACAAAGGTTGACAACAGGTTAGGTCAATACATTCTTCCATTATACTTCCACTCTGTTACAGGAGCAGTAAGCCTTGGTAGCATCTTCTGACCAACAAGAAAAGTAAATTATGTAAATTATGCACTTTGTTCGGTGATATCTTGTACCAGCATTTTTTGTGATTAGAACTCTGCTAATGGTTATAAATTGGAACATAACCATTTGAATTGGGGAGGAAGTTAGTTATAAATAAACATGGGAAAAATTTAGATCGATAAAAATGTGGCATCTTTTGTCAGATGGATGTATTTGACCTAAATATTCCTTAAATGGAGTATTAAATAAATATGTTCACACCACCCTTTTGTCCAAGCACACAGGGCGTAAACTGGATCCCTCCCCAGCTTTTTGCTTTAATGTTCTGTTCCTTATATTTCACAAAATGCTGTATGTATGATCATCTCAAAGTTATGTTCTACAAGGTGTGAATTATACAGTATTGGATTGGCATGCAATTCTCATGAGGAGTATTTTAGAAAAAGCGTGGGATTCCATCTTGAAAGTGTTGGAACACTAGAGTGCTATTCAGCATGTTTTTAATGTGAATTTTGTGGAAGCAAGACAGTTTGAGACAGGTGGTTGGGGGAGAGATATTGGGGGGGGACTGTTTTGTTTGCTATCATTGATTATTTTTTTTTATTTTTTTTTATAGCAGAGACTTTATTATTTGAGGGGATTCATCTATAAAATACATAGTGTCTTTATAGAACCTTTTAAATTTTAATTACATTAAAGTAGATTATATATAACTCATTTCTTTGAAAATTTTTGACTGTTCACTCCTTCCCCCACACGAGGCTCGAGAATTACAAGCCAGAGTGCTTAAACGGGCTCAAGTAGAACAGCTGGATGCAGTTCCTGCACAGAAACAGTTAGCGGCTGAAATTTGTGCTGAGATTGCAAAACATTCTACAGCCCAGCGAAACTATGAAAAAGCAATTAAATTTTACAAAGAAGCTCTTGTTCACTGTGAAACCGATAACAAGGTCAGTTCTCCCTTGGACTATTTTGCATTGTTTTTTCCATTCAATTTTCGTATCTAGCAATACAGTTTTCCAATTATCCACAGTGTAGATTTGCAATTATTTCTGCATTATGATATACAGAGAACCTTGAACTCTCTCCTTTTCATTGCTTATAATGATAAAATAGTTGTATGTACTGCTGATTTCTCTCTTACACAAACTCCTGATTCAAGTGGGACTGCATGCACTCAAGAGATGACTGTTAGATCATATAGTGAGCCTGTCCTCATGTACCATTTGAGGGTGTGTAAGTTACAGCATGGTAGTACTAGAGATTGAAACAGTCTTCCTTGCTGCTTGTCCTCTGGAATGAAGTGCCAGTGATTTTGGTCAGTTCAGACAATTTCTTTCTCTTCTGTGTCTGTTTCAGCAGTTTTAGACTTTTATACTGGACTTAGAAGAATTCTGATTTTAGTCACAAAATCTTGCTGGTTTTGAGCTGTGATTTTTGCACTGCTGCTTTCTTCACTACACTATCTCTTTCCCAAAAATCTGCCTGTTGATAAATGCTGGTAAATTTGAGCTTATTTTATCCCTTCCTCCTCCTCCTCCTCTTTCACAGCCTTGGGTTTTGGAGATAAGAGAGGGAGAAGTGAAAGGCTAAGAAATTTATAATGAGCACCAAAATTGTGTCAACTTCAGTGGGTTTTTTAGATTAAAAACAAACAAGTATAACTTTTGTCAGATTTCTATGATTTTCTAGCATGTATGTTGTATGTTTAGGTGTATGTGAAGACTTCTTAGTTTGCTGCTGCTTCTTGCACAGCTATTAGATTCACCAGCTGCTAAATTATCCACATATTGCCTGGTTTTAATACTTGAATTTGTGTTTTGAGGTTTCAAGAGTCTAGGTCCTTCCTAAAGCTACAACTTCAGCATCTTTGAGACAGGTATTCCTCAAGGCATCTTGTCAAAATGATGAAGGAGAAAAATAATTTGGGAGAGGAATAAACATCCTTAAAACCTTCTAAAGAGAGTGACTTCCCCATTCTACTGTTAATACCCAGGAGACTGCCTGTCATAGTTCTGGTAGAGCTATGGCTTTTGTGGTATGCCATCCCAGTAATTCAGTGTCAAACCCTTTATCGTTTGGGGTTGGTTTTTTTTCTTTCACACTAGTACTGAAATACCAGCATGACATTTCCCTTCAATTCCTGCTAAAAATCATCCTATTGAGTTTCCCATTGTTGCAGGATAATGCTGTGTGCTGACATTTGTACTGAATTGTACTGTTAGATGCACTTACTGGAGACTCTTATTTTAATCCTATTTCACTAACAATACAGAATACAATAACATCTTAGAAAATCTAAGACTAAATTTCTGATTAAGAACTTTTTCTCTGCTTAGAGTACTGAATAGCAAAATACTTTTGGTTACCCACAACTAGTATGAGTCATCTCATTCATTTCTATAGTTTCAGTAGATTTCAACTTGTTTTCTTCCCTTTGTTTTTAAAAACATTGCTACCACAAGGTTGGAATTTAATTATTTTAGACTACAAAATATAACTTTGAGCTGTTAAACATCTGCATATTTTTTGATCTCTTCACAGAATCTGTTTTCCTTAAAACTATATATGGAAGTATTGGAAATTCCTCTGAAGCTTTGTACCTTGTTTTATCAGAACAAAGTCCCCTGTATTCTAGCTAAAGTAACCCAAACCAGCTTTGAAATGTTGCATTAAATGAATTATTCAGCTAAATGTGAGGATATTGCAGTCCATGTCATAAGAGTTTTATGTTTTGTTGTTTCGTTTTACATAGTCAAATCTGGTAGGTAATACCCAACCTCATTTCTCTGACGTGTAAGAGGCAGTGCAGTTTGCAGATGCAGACTTGAACTGGATCACAGACTGCATTAAGCACATCATTTTACAGTATCATTTTTTGGGGTGGAGTTGAAAATTCAGAGACCACTTCCAGTCAGTAGAATCTAGTATAGAAGTCCGGTTTAACCAGCATTCTTCTCTGACTTGCCCCGGGGCAGGAAGGGTTCCTTGACTAACAGGCTGCCTTTTGGTCTTCCACTATGTGATGCACATAAGAACAGTGGCTTGAAGAAAACTTTCATAATTAAAATTTTTACATGGATGCTATCTCCATATCATTTCAAAGCTTACCCACCTGCTTTTCTGTTTCATAATTATATAGTATATGTTTGAATATGTAAATAACAGGAAGTAGGAAGAAAACAGTTGTTAAATATTATGCAAGTAGCCTTCATATTCTGAACAGGATGTTCAAAACACTATTCTGATTTAGAAGTGCCTTTCACAAATGTAACCAGAGAGAGAATTGCAGTACAGTTATAAAAACCTCCTTTCTGAAAACAAAATCAAAACACCATGTAAAACTAAGTGGGAGTGTCATTGCTTACTGTTTTTTCTACTGCTAATTTTACTTTGTGATTGGTTTAACTCCCATTTGCTTCAATGGGAACTTGATTAAATCTGTGGCAACTTGTGTTCATAAACTTTTCTGTGGCCTTTTATTCAGAATAGTCTCTGATGGGACTTCAGCCTTAAGGATGCATGCTTATGTAGATTTCAGTTTGTTAATATTTATTCCACGATTGCTTTTCAGAAATGGATCCACACACAGTCTTAATGTGGTAGGTTTGGAAATGCAAATAAGAAAACAGTTTCTGCTGGAATTTCCTTATATTCCAATGCTAATTGGTGAATGTTAATAAGGTATTTGCTTCTGTCAATGAATTTTAAACTACTTGCATTTTTTTTTTCCAAGTTATTCTTACCAAAATACTGTAATCTTCAGAGCAAAACTATCTGAGCAGCTCTGTTTTCAATGTACCTCCAGAATATCTCTCTCCAGAAGAAAAGTTTTCTCTGTTTTAAAGGTGAGGGAATGGAAATGAATCAAATTACTTGACCAAGAGTCCACAGGAAACAGCAGAGAAAGCTCTCTTTAGAAGGGAAGTAAATTTTTCCTGAGGCTCTGAAATATCAGGTTGATACTTGTAGAACTGAGCTAGCTTTCTTGGTCTTTGAATTACATATAGTTAAATATTTTAATATACAGGCAATGTTGGAACTTGCACGTTTATATCTTGCACAAGATGATACTGATGCCTGTCAACATCAGTGCTCCTTACTACTGAAGAACGACCAAGATAATGAAGCAGCAAC
The DNA here is from genome assembly GCF_023634155.1 of Falco peregrinus. Taxonomy (NCBI): domain Eukaryota; kingdom Metazoa; phylum Chordata; class Aves; order Falconiformes; family Falconidae; genus Falco; species Falco peregrinus. Next base: position 23,187,508 of record NC_073728.1, read on the forward strand.
CATGGTATGTGGTGTTATACTAATGCTGTATCAGAAGTTTTCTGAAGTTTGTGTCTCTGCAGTGTGATGGATCCATAAAATACTACTTTTAAGAAGGCCTGCAGCTTATGATTTCAAAAAAACATGTGAAAAATCCATTGCAACAAGATGTTTTTCTGTTTATGCTGGGTAATGATTCAATATTAAATTTCTAGCTGTTGTACCCTTTGTTCTATCTCAATGCAAAAATGTATCTTTGAAAGTAGTAGTTGTAATACTGATAAAGCATGGCTTAACGCATGTTTTATTAACAATTGACTAACGGTCAGGGAAGAAGTTATTTTTCCAGCACAGTAATATTAAAGCAAGTATCTAAAAAAAAAAACTCCAGAAGAAAAGAACTATGTACTTATGGTGGTTTTACATCCTTACATCGTATTCCTACTTAACCATTTCCAATCACAGTGCAGATTCTCCATACAGGATTCGTATACTACTTAGCTTAAAAGACAGCTCAGTACACTGACAACTTCTGCTTTAACACATTAGGAGCAAAATGATTTTAAGATTGGAATAAGCTATTTTCTCACAGCAGTCTAATATCTGGAATTTATCCTATTATGGTGCAAGAACAGGGGTAATGGCACTTTTAATATATTGTTAGTAAATTTACTGTTTACTAGCTACCTCTCAGTGGAGAGAAACTGAAATGAAATAATTTGGTTTACTTCTACTGCTGAAGTGGGCTATCATCTTTCTTTTCCCCTAACTTTAAACTAACTTTGTTTTTCTATGTGCTTAATCTGCATTTATGGGAAATAAATTAGCAGTAAAGCTATACAAGTAAAGCCAAACACATTTTAAACCTCCATCAAAGTGTTTATTTCTTACAGTTTCTACCTTAGGTGAACAATTGAGTTATGAGCCTGTACCTGCTCGTTATTATTCTGTCTGTATAGAGAGAGTTTGTTTTCCAGAGTAATGAAAAAACCAACTCAGTTTACTTCTCGTGCAATTCCTGCAGCATTTTAAACCTATAGTTTCAGTTCCCCACTTTGCAGAACTAGTGTTCATTATAAAACCACGACTAAAAGTATTTTGTTTTGTTTCCTCTAAATTGGTCAATATTGTAGATGATGGCTGATCTCATGTTCAGGAAGCAAGATTATGAACAAGCTATCTTTCATTTCCAACAGCTCCTAGAACGCAAGCCAGGTGAATATTTAGCAGCGGTATTTTTAATTCTTTCTGATACATAGTTCTAATGAGGTGGAAGGATAAATATCATTGCATGATTAACAACAAAATATGCTATTTATGATGTAATAGATACGAAAACCAAAGACCCTTACTGTATGTAAAAACATAAAGCTATTGGAGGAGAAGATGAGAAATTTTTTTCTTGTAGATGCAGTAATTTACTTCACTGCAATGTAATGTGCGTTGTTTGCCTCGAGCCAAATATAGCTAGGGTGTTATTTACTTGTGACTGTAAAACGCTTTTTCTTGTGTTTAAGATATCAAGTGCATGAACACAAAGCTAGCATTTCATTTCAAAATTAATAAAGGAAACTTACCACAGACAAGAATCAGTTTCTCCTAGCAATTTGCAAATTTTGACCAGGGAGAAAGTTACTAAAATCGATTAAAATAGTACATTAATGAATGTAAAGCTTTCTAGTGGACTTTGTGAAAGAAGTCATGAGAGTACAGCGAATATTTTTGTTTGAATGCTTTGGAAAGTGAAGTGTACTTCTCTTTATACAGGCTCTTATAGCAGTACTGCAAGTACCACTTGATAGCTTCATGCTTGATCTGTGCTTACTGTGTAATATGCCTTGTGTATTACACCATATACAGCTTATGTATGTGAACAAAACAAGCAGAGATCTTTATTTTTTAAGCTATTCATACAGCAAATAACTAGAATTACAATGATCTAATTATTTATATACTCAGATAACTATGCAACCCTGTCGCGATTAATTGACCTATTAAGAAGAGCTGGGAAACTAGAAGAAGTCCCAAGATTTCTTTTAATGGCTGAAAAACATTCTTCCAGAACAAAGCTTGAACCAGGATTTCACTACTGCAAAGGACTTTATCTTTGGTACTTGCAATTATAGTTAAGATATATTTATGTAGTCCGTATTTAAATTAGCTTTCTTGTCATCCATTATCATTCAAAGGTGCTATCTGTAGTGTGATAAGTAAGCAAGAAGTAATACAGTGCTACTCTACTTGAGGTACTAGGATCTTAGGAAAGGTCTCCTTTTCTCTTCTGAAATACTTTCCAATGAGCTCCTCTTTGAAATGAAGCTATTTTATCTGTCTCAAATTTAGCAAGAATATCCCTTTTAACCAGCAGGAAATACGAAAGATGTATCTATCAGACTGGTTTCAGTCTGCAAAACCAAGTTCCTCTCAATAGTATGTATGCTGTTTATCAGTGTGTGTAATCTTTTTTTAAATACTTGGGTTTCTTCTTGGCATTTGGGTGGGATTTGGGGCAGCAAATTTTACTTGCCTAGCTTTAAATATTGTAATTCTCCATCTAGGTATACAGGTGAACCAAATGATGCACTACGGCATTTTAATAAAGCTCGGAAGGACAGTGACTGGGGACAGAATGCAGTCTACAACATGATTGAGATTTGTCTGAACCCAGATAATGAAACAGTGGGTGGTGAAGTCTTTGAAAATCTGGATGCTGACATAGGGTAAGTTATATATGAAATAAATACTGCTTGGGTGGTTCTGTCATCCCCTTCCTCTGCCTCCCCTTAATAATGTGCCTAAATTTAAGCTGCTAGAATTTCAAGCTTATCTAATGCTTTGAATATTTGACTTAATGTATTGTGAGAGACCATCCTAGACTGTAATGAGTCAGTCTGAAGCAGAAAATATAGAAGACGCTATCTGGAAATCCTGGTCACTTGCAGTGGTAAAAACAGCTTATTAGGTTGGAATTGCTGTTGTCACAGAAGAGAATTAATGTTGAATGACTGTAACGGAGCCATTTGTACAAATTGGTATACTTTTAGTATGGAATTGATACTAACTTGTAATTAATCTGGTGTATATTAAAAAGTAAGCTTTTATGAACACTTTCTTTCTGATAACAGTAATTCAACAGAGAAGCAGGAGTCTGTGCAGTTGGCTGTAAGAACAGCAGAAAATCTTCTGAAAGAACTCAAGCCTCAGACCATTCAGGGTCACGTCCAACTGCGAATCATGGAAAATTATTGTCTCATGGCAACCAAACAAAAATCAAGTGTTGAACGAGCACTGAACACTTTCACTGAAATAGTAGTGGCTGAGGTTAGTAACCTGTCTTGTTGCATCAGTCTTTGTTCACGCTTACTACTTGTTGTTAGGTTTTTTTTAACTAGTCTCACAATTTATGTTCAGGAATAGTGGAGTGTCTTAGTCGTATTCATTCTAAGGTTGTTTTTTTTTTCCTATTAAAGAATATTTTATGTAAAACTTGGAAAAAAAGACAAAACAGCCAACTGGGCTGGAATAACATCTTTTGGAGGTTTTCAGTTGGATTGCAAATTTATAACTCAACTAAATGCTAATGCTGCCAGTTACTGAAATGTGAATTGGCTGTTTGGTTTGCTTTTTAATTCCCAGTCTCACCAGCAGTGTGTCTGATGATATAAGTCTATGCAGTACCTTCATTCTGTAAAGAAAAACAATTAAATATAAGCTGCCTTCATGTACTTCATGGCAATTTGACAGAATTTAGATTTCAGGGCGTGCTTATCCGTCTGCTTAAAATCCATCCTTATGATGGGAATCTTCATTCTTTTACAGCTACTTGTAGTCATTAGCTTTAGGATTAGTAACATATTCTTGTTACCAGCACCTTTCAACATTTAGTCCACCGGAAGGCCAAGGAATACTTAAGTTACTACTACCCATTAACTGTGTAGTAAACTGCTCCTTTGTTGAGCTGAGTATACTGATGCTTATCTTTAATGTAAAGCAATTCTGGGAATTGAATAGCAGACAAGGTGGCCCTCTGCCTCCAGTACTGGCTTCAGAGTCCTGCTCAGAATTGATATGAGGTCCTGTGAATATTGAATGTTTTTCACATGGTGACAGTTCCAGCAGGAAGAATGCTTCGGTCTATTTAGTCTTCTCTCGAGTTAATAAAATACACAGTTTTAATCTCTTCAGAGTTCATGATCCGTGCTGGGTGTGACTATTGAGGGAGGGCAGGGAGGATAAGCTGATCATTATGTGGGAGAGGGATTTCTGGTGGGGTCAGGTTTATTTATTTTTCTTTAAACTCACTATGGCAAGCCTATTTACAGCACAACCCTACGAAGAGGCAGAATACCAATACTAAGCAAGGAACACTGAGGGGAAAAAAGAAGCTTTTAAGTTAGCTGCTGATGGAACTACTGTCTGTATTCAGGAAGCAGTTTTGGGATGCAAGCCCCATTCTCAAATATACACTGCTCTAATAAAGGCAGGATTTTAAAAATCACACTTGCTGCTGCACTACTTACTGCTTGCTTGAGGCTTTTGCGTAGAATGGTGGCTTTTAAGAATGCTGTTTGTTATATGTAGCTTTTGGATATAGGCAGTTTGGACTTACATTTGTAGGAGCCGTAAACCTAATAATACGAATTGGTGTCTCTGTTATTGATGTCTAACAGGTGCTTCTAAAAGTAGAAAATACCACTTGCATTGCAACTTCAAGTGAGTTCAGTTTCTATCTGAAGTATTTATTTGTGTGTCAGAAGGATAGATTTTAGTGGCATCAGAATGGTTCTTGCTGAAATTAAATACTTGTGGATGTTTTCAGCATTTCCTGTCTGAAGATTGTTTTGAGCCCAAACTTACATTCAGCCTTTTAATTATTTAATGTGATATTTATCATGATTAGTCTCACAGAAATAATCATAGCACTAGATGGAAAATGTGTTGTAAAACTGGGTGATCTATCTTTGTTTCCTGAAGTGTAGCTTTTAGTTTAGTATTCGGACACCTGGTGAAAGTCTTATTTTAAAAAAAAAAAAAAAAAAAAGTTAAAAGCAAAATAAAAAACCACCCCTGCAGTCACTATGCTTTTTATTGTAGAAGGATCATATACCAGCACTTTTGGGAATGGCTACAGCCTACATGATCTTGAAACAGACCCCACGAGCCAGAAATCAGTTAAAACGGATCTCAAAAATGAGCTGGAATCCCATTGATGCAGAGGAGTTTGAGAAGAGTTGGCTTCTGCTTGCAGATATATATATTCAATCTGCAAAATATGATATGGCAGGTGAATTATTAAAACGATGCCTTCGTCATAATAGGGTAAGTGAGTGCACGTTAAAAGTAACCTTAGTGACCACCTATTTTAACTCATCTAAATGTTTAGTTTTGCTCTGAAATATGATTTCAAATTGTATTTCTTTTTGCAGTTGCCTGGTATTTCACTTACTGAGAAGTAGATCAAAACAAGCCAGGAAACCAGCAGCTCTATACTTGTGCTTATTTTTCGTTTTGTCCCTTTTTGCTGGTCACATTTTCTCCATCTATACATTTCACTTTCCTTAACATGAGGCACGTCCACTAGGCTAGTCTTCCATAGATACTATGTTGCAGGCCAGGTTACTGTTTATAGTGCACACGTTTGGTTTAGAAAAGGACTTGATACTATGTATTTCTTTTTCTGAATTTATCAGTATCGAAGGTGAGGTTCATTATTCAGTCACACTTCTGCAGCTCCCTTGAGAGGTAGACATTTTTGAACCTGTACTCTTTTTTTTTTTTTTTTTTTTTTTTTTTTTCCTGAATATAAAATTAAGAGGCAGATAGAACACTTCTTGGTGTAATAGTATCATGTACTTTTGCAGAGATGCTTCTCATAATAGGATGTACTCAATTTCATTTTTACAGAAAATTAGTTTGAATTTATTTAAGAAAAAAATCTACCTTAAAGTCAGTTCCACACTTGTCCAGATGTCCAAGGGAAGTTGCAAAATCCATACCACTGAAGGATAAACACAAGTTATTCTCCCACAATGAGACCTATCTTGAAATAGATCGTCTGTTGAGCAGGTATATACCACAAAGGACATTTGTCTTGCAGAAACTCCCAAGCAGCCTTAAAAACTTAGCCTACCAAGTAATTTATTTTCTTCTGAAGAGACCCATGAGGAACTCAGATAAACAAGCTCTGCTTGATAGGAAGGAGGATGGCAAATTAGAAGTCTGCCACTCCAGTTCCTTTACAAAACAGCACAGTGAGGATATTGGCTTTTCTCCAACTTGCATGCTAAGTAGCTGAAAGGAATTGTAATAAACAAATAGATGTTGAATATTTTAGAGCTTAAAATACCTTGTTAATTCTCAAGATGATATTTTGCATGGTATTCTCTCATTTGGAAGATTTGATTAAATTGAGAAAACATGCTGTTGTGATGGATTAGTTTTTAGGATTTTTAGCAGTCAGAATTGAATGATGTGGAGATGGGCATACACATATACACACATGATTTAAGTAAATATGTTGAGTGAAAACTTCATAAAAGCCTACTGTCTTGTAATTTGGGTTTGTTTTGATCTTAAGGTTAGTGAGACCCCAATGAGCAGACTGTTTCTATGAAACTGGGGAATCTTACTGATTACTCTTCTTGATTTTTAACTTTTTGCTTTGTTTATAACAAGTGAGAAGGGAAATATATTTTTATCCTCATCTTTGAGGCATTCCCATACTGCTTATCCCAGTATGCTGTGATTTGAAAGCTTTTTATCAGTAGATTTTGGAAGCCTAATGGGAAATAGTGAAGTTAAAGGTGGAATGTAATTTATATATCAGCATTTCTTTGCTCTGCCTTTGTAAAAAAGGTGCATATTTTCATAAAAGCCTCATTTTTCGCTTGAAAATATTTAACTTATTGGCAGCATGATAATATAAGCTGTTCACAGTAAGGGCATATAGCAGTTAGGGTTTTTCTTATTTTTGTAATTTTATTTTTCCTGCTTTATGTACTAAATGTAAGATTTCTGTATGAATTACTGTATCTTTCACGCTAACTTTTATTACGGAGTTAAATGTATTTATATCTATGCGTAAGAGAAGCAAGGCTAGTATTTTTATGTAGCGCTTAACAGTTTTTTGTAACCTTTCAGATGCTTGGAACCTGCCACTTGGGAGTTGTACAAAATGAAATATTTAATGCTTGGTGTTCTCTTCAAAATATTTGTGTCTGTCTTTAGTTTTAAGTGGAAAATTATGATGTAAAAGAGTTTCTAAAAATAAGGCTATGAAAATTCCTTTTTAAGAAAAAGTTAAACAATATTTGTGGAAGATATAACACTTTCTGGCTGGACTTGAAACACAGCTGCCATAGGGTTGTTATTAACTGAGAGAGGTATCTACAGATATCCTGGAGGCTCTAAACGTTTTTGAAGGAGTACTTGCAGTGATGAACTCTGTACTTAGAGCAACTTAAGAGCTTGCTGTGCAGAATTCCTTATAACTGATTTGTATTACAAATGTTTTAAATCAAGATTATCTTGTTAGCAGTGTTAGTACAAGTATCACTTATGCTTTCCAGTTGTACAGATTTGAAGTATTTAAGCAATTAAGCTGTCAGTATTATTATATATAAGCTTACCTAAATAAAATTTTGAATTAATATTTATATTTTGCAGTCATGCTGCAAGGCTTATGAATACATGGGATACATAATGGAAAAGGAACAAGCATATAAGGATGCAGCAATAAATTACGAGATGGCCTGGAAATATGGAAACCAAACAAATCCAACAATAGGCATGTATACGTAACCTCTAAGTATGATCTCAGGCAGTACAGTAGGAATGAAACAGCTGTCCTTTACTGCAAAGGCTCCTTTTAATTTTCTGTAGAGACAGTATGACTGGTTTTCCTTACTTAAAAACCACAGATGTGTGAAGGTGTACTTAACATTCGCTTGGAAAGCCCCTGTGGCAAGAGGTAGCAGCTTTATGATACTTAAGAAGTTTCTGCTTACTGTTTTAGTAACGAGGTTTGGTCTGAAAAAGTTATAGTTTGCTCTTTGTGAACAACTTTCTCTGTAAGTACAGCATTGATTTTTAATAATGTTTTTATAATAATACGGTATGTACTGTTTATAGGAGAGGACCTTTTATAATACCCAATATATATCTTATGGTGGCAGATCATTGATTTAATTCTTGCATTTTGATAATCAGACAAATTATGTATTTATATGGATATAAGGTTTTATATACGCGAGTAAGGAGTTTTTAAATTATTTAAATTTCTATATATGGTTTAAAAAGTGGAAACCTGGAATACTATTGAGGTTATGATTTGGATGGTTAATAGAAGTCTACACTAAACTGTCACATTTTTAGACTAATTTAATATAGGAAACCCTTTATGAAATGGATACATAAGATAAAATGCCCTTCCTTACTCAACGCCTAGAGTCTGCCTCTAAGTCCCAAGGCTGGTGGTTTACACAAATCCTGTTCCAGGTTTTGGGCTATGCTTGTGGCCTCTCAAAAATGCATGCTGCTTGCTGTTGGTAACCTGTGCCCTTGGGTTTTTTGTCCTCTAGGGTTTTTTTTAGTGTTGGGGTGAGAGCACCTTCGGCATCAACTGGAAAACCAGTGGGCTTTTTTAACAAGATTGTAACTGTTATGCATATGAACTGCCATACATTTCGTTTCTTTAACTGTAACTCATGGATGCTGCAATGGCTTGGTTCATGATTTTATCTAATACAGTCTGTAGATTAAAGTAGTGTTTTGTTAATGGAATTAAATGACTTCTGGTTTAGCTTCTGTTTTTGTAACACATTTAACAATATAAAAATGCATGTGCATGTATGGATTGCCAAAACTAGACGTTACCCTATGTGCTGTGAGTCAAAGAATTAGGAGGGTCAAAGCAAAAGAGGACTTGGATATCAAAATAAAAATAAAAATGACTGACATCTGACTTAGGTTATATGGGAAAATCTCTAGGTATCGAAGTATGAGTTTGGACTAGTTGTTCCTGCCTCTGTAGACTGACCCATTAATATCTTGGCTAAGGTGTTACAGTTGTTGATCAAATAAATATTAGAAAGAGGTTTTAATAGTAAAAAACTATGGTTTCTTGAGGACACAGATAAAGACTTCTTTTGCTATTTTGAAACCCACTAGAGGATAGGAATTAAATTACAAAATCATTTGGTGTCTAGACAGGAGAATGCCTTAGTGAAGTTTAAACTGTGGAACAATCTTGCATACAGAGAGTATGACATTGAAGGTACTATGTGTATATTGTTTTCTAGTTTTGCATACAGCATTGTGAGAATTGTCATGTGTCAAAACTAAAATGGTTAAAGCAGCACAAACTGCATCTGGCAAGTAAAACTGTAAACTGGTATTGGATCCCATGTACTTGTTTGCTAGTAAGGATAATTTCATTAAAAAGAAAAGATTTAAAATTTAATATTTTGGAAATTGCATGTTTATAATCTCTTTTCCCCTCAGTCCTGATCCCTCTCTGGGTTGATATACTTGAGCTATACTTTTTGTGTTGAAAGTATCAGGCTGACACGTTGCTATGCGGCTAGCCATTTTGTGTGAGGGGTTTTTTTATTGTGGTCTACTGACGGTGGAACAGAATAGCATTTCAGTTTCCCAGTTTGTTGTTGCTATCGTGATTATTTTTTTTCTTTAATAATGGCCTTTACAAAGGGACAGTGTATTGTAGATCACAGTGAGAAACTGTGGGGTACCATAGTAATTGAAAGAGGACAACTATTATGTATTCCCTGTAGTACATGCTCTCCAGAACATCTTCTTTTGATCCAGATATAGCTATCAGCGTGTAACGGGCTCTTATTTACTACTTGAAGTGACTTTCAGTAGAAATTTTGATCTCTACATGCTTAGATGAGAGAATACTACAAAAAAAAATGCTAACTTTAGAGATATGTGGTGATGAAAATGAATCTGAATGTGATATTTTTGTTCAATACAGAAACTAAAATTGTTGCCTTATTTCCCCCCCCACCCCCGGCCTTTTACTTACAGGATACAAGCTGGCTTTCAATTACCTGAAAGGAAAGAGATATGTTGATGCAATCAATGTTTGTCATAAGGTAGGATTTGTATATGTACTTAATATTCTGTCTACTGTAGCAACATTCTTTCACATATATTAGAGATTTAAACAAAAAAGGATCATTATATGGTTTAATGTCAGAAAGATGCCCTGTTTAATAAGTTTGATTAAATATCCTCTATATAATTTGCTTTATCCTGAGCTCCCACCAGGTAAATAAGAGAAAAAGTAGCTGGCTGTCGTATGTGAAAGCAGATTCAAATGGCAGCACCTTCTTTCGGGCCTGTGCTTGCAACTTGGTAAATCCATACAGAAGTATAGCTAAAGAAGTTAATCAAATGTTAATATCAGAACACAGTTAGAAAATAACTTCCAGTATTAACTTTGTATGGTCCAAGCACAAATAGAGCAGATGCAGAATAAGTGGAAGGGATACTATTACAGAAGCAGAGTGAACATTATGAATTAATACTTATTAGTATTAATAAATAAATTCATTCGCTCTCTTTTGGGGGGAAATTGAATGGAAGGGTAAGGGAGAGGAGGGAACTGAAGGGCAAGAAGTTGAAGTGGGTAGAGTATAGTAAGAAAGCCTGAGGGAGTGAAAACATAAGAGCAGTTTTTCTCTGCAGAGAAAGTATGCGTAAAACCTTGGAAGCATCTCCAGCGGTCACTGTTCTGAATGCACACATTTCAAGCCACCCAGAGGCTTTAGCCCTTAACCCCTGTGTCTTTTGCACCAAGGTTATAGGGCAGCGTGAAAGGGAAGCAAGGTGTCTTTGATGAAGTTGTTCTTGACCTGTTTATGGTAGTCTTTAGCCACAGTTAAATATTTATGCATTCTTAAAACAAACCTGTCACGTCGTTACTTTAGTTTCAGAAGTGTAAGCTAAGCTCAGTGATGAGGGGGATAACCAGACACAGTATTCTTTCCCTTCAGAAATTTTGGGTGGTTTTGTCTTTTTGACAGGTCCTTGAAGCACATCCAAACTATCCAAAGATTAGAAAGGAAATACTTGACAAGGCCCGTGCATCACTAAGAACATGAAGGTTTTTGGGGGTTTTTTTATGGTTCATGGACTTGTTTGTTTAATCTGATTTTGGAAACTGTGGATAAAATACTGCAGTGACAGAGCCCATCTCATCATAAAAGTATTGTGAATTATTAATTTAATTGTACTAGAGATCTGGATTATTTTCAAGAAAAATCTGTAGCCCTGAAAGAAATTGTATTTACTCTCTCTCAGGAGAGAATACTGCTTACATGTGTGCTATGTAAAGTTTCACTGTAATCAGCATTATAAAAATGTTTTAAAGCATGAAACTATTTTGTTTTGTCCATTTGAAATAGGCTAGGTTGTTTAGAGTGCTATCTAGTGCAGGTGCATTGTTAAGATGCTGGATTTCAGTTCATGTAAAACATTTATTCATAATTACAGTGTAATCTTTATTACTACGGGCAGATTTCTAAAGCATGGGGTTTTATTTTTACATATATTATAAGCATGCTTTATTTTTTTTAATCTTGAAAAACCAGCTATATACATTGTTCTCAGTTAAACTTACGTCTTAATGAAAATCTAATATTTAAAATTAAGACCTTATGTAAATACTTAGTAAAAGTTTTTACAGATCATGCAAGTCTTACGCAGAATTTATTTGCTACTCATGCGGTGTTATCCACCTGTCAGACTTCCCTGAGGAGAAATGTTTGGCACTTCTAATTTAAAGACTTCAGTTTTTCAGAGTTGTATGTGTAGGCAGTACAGTCGTATGTGCAGAAGTTAGCACTCATTTTGTTTAATCCATGTAAAACACCTTTATTGAGAAATTGTTTTGTATACAGGGGATTATGATCTTGTCTCACATACAGAATGTACCTGTGGATCTTTAAGGGAGCAACAGCATGTCATGAATGAATGAGAGGAAGGAGAAGGATCAGGTTTTTCTCAGTGATGCAGAGGTTTTGAAAAAACAATTGCCTAACAGAAAACACTGTTACACTGCTTTATTTTGTTTTCAAACAGCACTTCTGTTGTATGTATCTGACTGGAAAACTAATGTTTTGGCATGAAAAGAGAATTTTCAATACTAGTCATTACGTTTCTTAATATAACTTTTCCTCCTTTAGATAATTTTAGCTTTCCATGTTGACGTTGTATAAAGTCACTGTACTTTGATTCTTTTGGGTTTTTTTTTTAAGACAACTGAATATTAAGGCTACAAAAGAGAGCCTCTTTATAATTGTATCTAATATTGCTTATCAGTAACTCCGTGCTGTATCTTGGGTGGTTGTTTATCCTTGTTTCCTAAATAGATCGGCATGCATTACTTACACAATGATGCTGCCTACTGGTGGTTTCCAGGCTCTGCATTCCAGTAACTTTTTTGAGCTGTTGGTCAGGTAAACTGAAATTAATAACATATCTCAGGACTATAACACTTCTACAAGATTTGTATGAACAACAGAATTCAGAAAAGACCCAAATAAGCGGCCTCTGCTTCCCTAGGGAACTTTGAAACTTTTTCTGCAGCCTTATCCCTTCTGTTTGAGCGCCAGCAATAAGTGTGTTCGTAACTATACCAGGCACATTGTGGGCTCCCTGGTTTTTGCCTGCAAGTTGTGCAGCGTGTTAGAGCTCTGAGGAGGAAGGTTTAGGAGACTGGGGAAAAACTGATGGTATAGGAGTGCAGTGAAGAACATGGAAGGTTCTGGAAAATGCTGAGGCTGGGGGAAACTATAAGGGAGCTGGGCTGTGGGGCTCAGTAGGCTATGAATTCTTAAACTGTGCTGTTTGGGATTCTGGTTGTTTTTTTTTTTCCCCACTGCTAAAAGAGTAAGTACATAGGTCTTACCAAGGCAGTCTCTAGTAAAACAACATTTCTTTGTACACAGCCGAAGGAATGTCTCCTTATGTACAGTATTCATAGAGGATAGATGTGGATTTACTTCCTCAGTAGCATTGGAGTAATATTTAGCTGAAGTTTAGAGTAAGACCAGGCAGTTTTATACAGATAGATACAAGATGTTCTCAAAAAAGGCAAGACTAACCTGCATCTACATCTACTTTGTTTTTGTCATGAGCATAAGATGGGCATTACCTTTCATAAGATGGGTAACAGATTTGGTCACGGCAATGATAATAAGGTACAGAAATTAGTTGATAGAAATTGAACTGAGTATTTGAGCATTTGTGGCTAACTTTTGGTGAAGAGTTTAATTTCGTATACCATGCAGGTAAAAATATTTCTGCATTCCCATTTGCCATCTTAAGCCTATCTAGCCAGTAGTGTCTTTTTGTAGATGAGGTCTTTAAAACAAAGAACGCAAATGTGGCATATCTTTGGATTTCAGTGTAAAAAACCAAAAAAATACGGTGGTTATAAGTAGTCCTTTAGGGAAGAATCTTACGTTAGTATAGTAGCCCCAGAAGAAATAAATGTCCTTTCCATTTCCCTTTTGGTTTATATAAGCCAATTCAAGTTTTCCTGTCCTTACTAAATCCTTTTTTACTTTCTTTGAAAAAGGAAAGTCTTTGTTTCATTTCTCTGTAACTGATTGAAAGTGTTAATTTCAGCTTTCCTTCTGCTTTTACAGTTTCTTATTTTAAAAATGCACGTCCTGGTAGTCTGCCTTTTTTTTTTTTTTTTTTTTTTTAATTAGCCTCTTTCTTAATAAAGAGTTCTGAATGGAAGAGACTCCTGGGATAGAGGGGAGTCAGTAATGCTAATTTCAACAAGCTGCAGTCTTTAGTGTAGTGTTGCTTAGCAACCCATCTTCCAGTTTTGCCTTTGGTGAATAAAGGAGGAGAGTGAAGCTGTTGTTTCTATTGATTGATTCATTCACTGAAACTGGAAATCAAACGGTCTTGTAGCCATAGCAGCATAAGCCCTAGGTGTTTCTTCCTCTCTTTGCTTGTTCCCTTTTCTTCTGCAGGTACAGAATGCATGGAATATCTTGTGGAGGATATGTAAACATTTCTGGTGACAATATACTAAATAATATTTCCATTTTAATTCCCTACTGCTTTTTTCAGTGTCACACCATTATCAGAAAGGTGGTCTAGAAAGTATTATTAGGTAAAATAATCAGTATAATTAGCTAAAATGACTAAACTAGCAAGACTCATAGAAAAATGTAGTAGAAGTAATTTGTGGATTTTTTCTCATTTTTGGAGTAGGTTTGACTACTGTGAGTCATTTCTCAAACGTGGCTACAGCCATTTTCAGAAAGGCTCGTACATAAGGCAGCTCTGATTTAGTAACTTAAACCTTTATCTTGTTACTCATTAGATGAGTGAGTAGTTCAAAGAGACTTTATAGTGTTACAGAATTTGCTGCAAATTTTCTGAACTAATTATCTTTGAAAGTGGTCCAGGAGACATTTCAGGGAAGTCTTGATAGTGCGGGTGGATTCTGGCTCTTTAGAAGTTGACCATAAAGACCTCGTAGTGTGTTCCCTATACAATGCTGAACAGGGAAAAATAGGAGAAGAAATTATGGAAAAATTTTGCTAGCAAGTACTTCTCCATCAGCTTGCGACTATGCCACTTTTTAAAGTAAGATTGCTATTTTGTCAGCTTAGGCTCCTTACAACTGTGACTTTGATTTCTGGCTTCATTCACCCCTTGCTTCATCTTGCAGCAAAATTGGAACCTTACATTTGTGTGTTTTTAAACATTGACCTGCCTTAAAACTTTTTGAATTGGGCCATTACTGCAAAAATTACATGTTTTTATCTCTGCTAAAACTTGGTTTGCTAATTGTTACATGCTGTTGCTTAACAGAGGAGCTAAGACAGTGGTCTGTGTTGTTCTGAAGTATGGTGTTTTTTAAAGTAAGCCTGTTCATGCAGGCTTTATTCTGGAAAACGGCAGCTTTCTAAGTGTTCATACTCGAAATTTGCCTTACTTGAATTTTGTGCTATGAAAGGGTGACCATGGGCAGTGCGTGCCTTGGGTGGCGCCGAACTCGCTTCAGCTTCCAAAGGTATAAGGAAGGATTTCAACACGCTAAAAATAGCAGGACATATTCATTGTGATTAATTCCGGTCAAAATATTCATTAAGCGTTCCTGGGGAAGGTGAATTCAGTTATAATAGTGGTATGAACATTTTTGTCACTGCTGTAGAATCAGCACCACGCGTTTGCTGAGCCCTGTAACTGCCTGCGGGTCAGCTCCTGCCCGGGCGCCCTCGGAGCGCTGTGATTGCGCTGCATTTGTGTGGAAGGAGGAAGACTCTGCTGTGTTCAGGGAAGCTGGGAGCAAACCTGTATGCCGGTAACTATTTTCTGCCCGCCATTAAAGCGTGCTTGCCTAGAAAAGTGATTCTGCTAGGGTGCGCCGGGGTTAGCCGGGCCGGGCCGGGGGCGCGGTGTCCTGCCGTGGCTCTCAGACCGTAATCTCACGGCGCAGGGATGTTGCGGTCAGGCTGCCGGCACCGTGCGCTGGGCGCGCTCGGTCCCCCGCGGCGCAGAGGCCGTAACACCCGGGGGTGCCGCAGGACGAACCGCGGCCCGGCCCGGCCCGGCTGCGCGCGGGGTGCGGCTGCCCCGAAACGCCGTTTTCTTGCGGGCGCGGCGGGCGCAGGGGCCGTGCTGAAGCCTCCTGTCCCCCGCCGGGGGCCCTCGCTCCCCGGGGCGGCGGGCGCGCGTGTCCCCCCCCCCCCGCGCGCACCTGGGCGCCAGGTGAGGGCGGGGCGGGGCGCCAGGTGAGGGCGGGGCGCAGGCGCAGGCCCCCCCCCCGCCCGCGCGCACCTGGCGGCCGCCGAGCGGAAGCCGCGGCAGCCCGCCCGGCTGCAGCCTCCTCGCGCCGTGGGCGGCCTCGCGGCCGGGGCGGGACGCGGAGGGCGCCGCGTTCTCCCGTCCCCGCAGCCGCTCGCACGGGCGGCGCCTTCGCCTCCCTCCCGCCGGACGAGGTGAGTGGGGGAGCCGCCGCGCTGGGGGGAGCCCGCTGGCCTGACGCCCCGCTCGGCGGGGGGCCGCGGCCGGCGGCGGGGCAGCGCCCGGGGCCGCTTCTCCGTTCGCCGCCGGCTGCGCGGGTGCGCCCGGCGCGGGGCACAGCCGGGCGGGCGGGAGTCGGGGGGGGGGCGGGGGGAAGGTGCCGTGGCAGCCGCCAGGCTGGGGCCTGCTGCAGGGTCCCCCTCGGCCGCCCCTTCGCACGCGCACGCACACTCAGCCGCGCGCGCCCCCCGCCCCGCGCGCGGCCCCCGCGCTGCCCCCAGCGCAGCCGGCCCGGGGGCCCGGGACATCCCGGCCCTGCGCGCCCCGCTCGGGGCAAACGTGGAACGGGGCGAGGAGCCGCGGCCCCGGGGAAGGGCGCTGCTGCCCGGCAGCTGGGCAAACAGGTCTCCGGGAAGCGCTGGCCACCAGCCGGATGCGCTGGCCAAACCCGGCGTGTTGACCGAGGGAGTTGTCCCTTGCCACGTACGGAGCCGCCCAGGCATTTGCCCGCGGTACCGCGCTGATGTGATAGCAGCGGGGCGGCGACAGTTTGATCGGGTGTGTTGCCAGCTTCCTCCGGGAGGTTTCGGCCTCTATCAGGTGCTTTTAAATTGCCAGATTAACAAACTGCCGGAGAAATGCGACAGCCTTCTACGCAGCAGGTGACAGTGCTTATGAATATTTTCTTGGCTCTGGAGAACTGACTGGAAAAAGGAATTGTAGCATAGGTAACCTTAGTGTCACAGATTTATTTCTTTAATTTCGTGTAAAATATGCTTGTACAAAGAAGAACTTATTAATACATGGGTGTTTTATTAAATAAAAAAATCTTACCAGAAATACAAATTTTATGCATGTATTTCTGTAGCGTTTTACACGTTAGTATTCTGTACAAAACAACGTCTTCTGTTTAACAAATTATAAATTACGGTAATCAGTTCAGTCGTGAGTAAAGGCAGTGTCGTGCTGCTGTGCTGAGTGGCAGAGTTAGACTGAGCAACTGAACAGCCAGCTATGGCTTTGGGTTTCTTTTTTTAACTAGGTTTTCCCAGTGGCCTGGTCAGTTTGGCATCTGCTACTCTCATCTCAAGGCTTCTCAATAACGTAGCAAAGTAAAAATTAAGTTAGTTATAGAGAGCCCAAATTGCTGTTTTTGTTGCGCTGTGGGAAGCAGCAGCAGACCATTTTCCTCCTCGTAACCGCTACTGCCATTTAACTTTGCCTCTTTTTTGGGGCTGGGGTAATACCAGCAGTAGCCTGGATGTCTTGACTTCTGTCAAAACAGGGAAAAGGTATAATTGTTCTCTGTGACGTTTCCCCAGAGTCTGTGGTTCTAGGTGACAAATTCAGACGTTTCTTTTTGTTTTGTATAAAGTTGTTGCCTGGTCTGTCCTTTCCAAGAGCTGATCCCCAGTGCAGGGCTCCCCCTTTCTGTGGAATTAACGTAGAGAATCCTGCTGAGGGTATCAGTTGCTGACCAGGTTCTTGGTGGCACTAGTGAGTCTCTACTTCTAATCTGCTCGTTTCTGTGCTTATCTTCTAGATGAACTGAAAGCACCCCAAGTTTCTAGACCACAAGGGGCTACATTTTGGCCACTCCTGTAAAGCACGATTTTACTCGCTTGTTGTCTGTCTTGCCGCTGTCTGATATTTTTTCCTGAGATTCACTGGTATCATGTGCCATAGGAAATAGCGCTGCTTACAAAGAGAAGTCATGTTGCAAAACTACTGGTGGTGACTTAGTAATTAAATTCTTAGGTCAAATGATTATTTGTTGTTAGGTAACATTATTCAGCACTGAATTGTAGCTGGAAAAGAACCAGTCAAGTTGGGGGGAGGAAGAAAGCGAAGACACAGTGAAGACACCTCATGGAGATTCTGATAAAGATTAGTTTAGCAGTCACTGACTCAATAAACTTCAGGAAATCTCAAAAAATCCATAAGGAGACTTTTGATGCTTTACACTTATTATTTGAACAAAAGTTCAAGGCCAGTTAGGGTGTAAAACTGTGATTTCAAGCCTCGCTCTTAATATTCAGATGCTTTTGTTATCTTAGAAACATTACTACAATCAGGAAAACAAAACAAAAAATTCCCTTGATTATGATTCAGAGATTGTTTTCTGGTGCTTCAGTGAAAATCAGACACTAAGTCTTCTATGTTAAAACAGCGCTTTACAGCTGCTATGGTGCTCACTTGTCATCATGGTATTTTTAGGGACAGTCTAAAATGATTTTAATGGAGGCCCAAGTCAGTCTGGCCAAGAAAAAAAGGAAGCTGCAGAGCTGAGTGAAATTTAAATTTGAGTTCATGCATGTTTATAGTCCCAGGACTGTAAAAATAAGCCATAAATAGTTTCTATAATATATGGTTACTGTATGCCTTTCATATGCTATCTGTTGTCACAGGAAAGTATGTTTCTGCCTGTCAAGCACAGTGAATAGCTGTAGAAAAATAGCAGTTGTGCTCATTTTGAAAGAATTTTTGGAAGCACTTCCGTTAAGAATACATAGAAGGAGTATTTGGGGGGTTTTGTATTTATTTTTTTTTTAATCTCAAAGAAACTGCAGAAGAAGATTGGTTACAAAGTTCTAGCTAAGGGTTCTGGGTTGCTGCTGCTGCTCTGAATTTCTTCAGCTTGCTGTGTTAACGTCCAGTTACAGCTTCTGAATTTTCTGTAATAATCACTGGGCAGTTTATGTCCAGTCTTTGCTAGAATGATCTGTGTTCCTAAAACTAAGACTCAGGAACTGAATATGTTCCGTATTCCTCTTGTAACTTACTTTTTTCAGTAGAACCACATTTCCACTAGCTGAGCTTCAAAGAATGTACCCAGAGGAACAGTATCTGGGGTTTGTGAATCTGTATTTCTTTTAGTTGCGTGCGCCCTATCTAGAAGTGTATTCAGTAGGAATTCTTTAGTGGAACAGATAGGCAAGTATCTTCTGTTGCAAGTGTAGAGATAGAAACTGGTCAGCTGATTCTCTTTCTCCTTTTCACGTGAAGCCTTAATCTTCAACTTCTATACGCTTCATTTTATGATTTGTTCCTTTATTTAAGCTAAGGGCTAATATTCCTGTAAAAAGAAGCATAGTTTGGTAAACTTACACAACTGTTTGTTTTCCCCAAATTCTGAAGTGCTTTTGCATGTTTTTGATTTATGGAGAGCCTTTGTAGTCCATATTCATTTAAACCTGTATGAAAAGTTCAGGACAAATTAGGTGTTTCTTAGTCTGTCACAGGAGGTGGTAGTGTGAGTGTATGTTCTTCTGGGACGTATCTCTAGGAAGTGGAATTTGTTCAGTGATTTATTATTTTTTTTGCTGGTAGAAAAAAAGTGCATGGTGGTAGAAGACGAGAACATCACTGACCAAACTGATTATTTCAGTAGCTAATGTTTTATTAACTTTTACATTCATGCAAAGGAAACAAAATGAATTTTATGTTCAGAAATGCCAGTGGTGAAAGTAGACTTCTTACAGGTAAATTATTCCAATGCATGTAATCGTGCATCTTTGGAAGATGTTTGGTAACTTGGTGAGAACAGTTGATTATGAGTGTGAGGTCTTTTTTTTTTCTCCTAAAGAATTTGTTCAGTGTTTCTGTTCACACCCACTTTCTGATCAAGGTGACATTACAGTCTTGATGGAGGGATTGTATGCTTAGATAGTAAGAAATAATAAGACAAGCTTTTTAATGAAGCTGTTCTTCTGGAGTTACAGAAGGAGTTAAATCAAGGGTGGAGCAAAATTGTGTAGTTAAATAGTTGTGATTAGAATAATTCTGAAGGGTTTTTTCCCTATTTTTATCTTTTTTAGGTTTTTTCCTTAACTTTATTTAGTATTTTTTGCTTAGTATTTTGTATTTTTAATTTTTTTTATATTCCATAGGCAACACTCTCAGGAAACATTAGGACCCTGTTTAGAAGTCAGATATAAGAAAAATAGATTATAAAACAGTTTTATTAAAAAAAAAAAATGAGGTCAAGTATATTGTTGATACTAACCCCAATACGTTTCTCCTCACTGGCATGGTCTGAAAGAATTTATGAAGATTTGGGTTATCTTGACACTATTTTATTTTTTTAAAATTATTGTCTATGGTGGTGTTCAGACCAAGCTAACAAAAAGTCAGTTTTCTGCATATTGGCTACTGTAGTGAGGCTTTCTTGTAAGCCGGAGTTTTTGCAGACAGTGACATCAGAGTTAGTGGGTGGCATAATGTAATATAGGCTGTGTATTGAATTCACACACCACCCATGTGATGTGGTTTGAAGCAGTGTGGCAGCTGCTTTTTGGCACTTCTAGAATATTTTTGTAGTACATATTGGTTTTCTGGTTATTTTCTTCTTTAAAGAAAAAAATCCCTGAAATCCAACTTCTGATGTTTAGGGCTAATTATTTTGAAGTGCTGTAAGAATCCACAGTGCTGTTAGTGAAAATAATACTAATGAATAGAAGATTAAACACTTCGCTAAACAGTCACCTCGGGGAGTTTAATCATGCCACATATTTCTTCAGCATGTCCTGGAGGATGGAACAGTAGCTTGGTCTGTGCTTACTCACATTGCTATGCCATAAAAACATGTAAAGCATTTGTGGGGAATAAAGATTGTATTTCTGACTACAAAATTATCCTGGTAAAAATCCTAAGGAAGATACAGCTTTCAGGGCAGAAGTTCTTTGGACAATGCAGTCTGTGTTCTGGAAACTGCTACTATTTTATGTGACAAAGAGCTCTTCTCTTATTGTAAACAATAACCCTGTCAGACATTCTGTCAATAAAACTACACTTGGCATTTGTCTAGATTGAAGTTTGCTGTATGCTTGTGGCAAACAAGCCTGTGTTTGTCCACTTCACCTTTGCTGCACATACTATCTCGAGGCTATCACTCGATCCTTTCTTTAGAAAAGAAACATCACTTGCCCCCGTTTCTGTGCACAGTATGCTGCCACGTATGCTGCTGCTGTGTACTAATCCACATTGAAAGGGTTAAGTTATGTTGCTCTGTTGCACAACCCACTTAACTCAGGTGAGTTGCCTTTTCATTTCTAGGGACAGACCTGTGTGTTAGGGCAGACGGCTGGAGTTGCACCTGAGCAGCCAAGACAGATGTACCCAATACAAGGAAATAGGTTGTCAAAGAGAAGTCAAAGTATATGAAGAAAAAAGTTAATATAGTTACATCGAAAAACAAATCTGAATAAATGGCTCTATGTTCTTGGTTGGTCATTAGGTCTGCTTGTTATAGCCTGTAATGACTTACTTTTCTGAAGGCAGATGTATGTAAAACAAGGGTAGTACAAGAAATATTTGGAATGCATTTTAGATTTTGGTTATTTTGATATACAGATATCTTGACTGTTGTGTTGCTCGTGGGTATTCTAAGCATTTGTATATACTCAATTTGTGCAGGAAACAATCCCAAATGAAGATACTAGTGGTTTAGTTAAAGTTTTTGGTAAAATGTACATACGTACTTTTGATGTTTTGCGAAGAGTAGGGGTTAGTGTGTCAGCATCAAAGCCAGCAGCAGCAGATGTCTGAAGTGTATGCTAAAAATCTGTGGAAGAAATCTTTGGCATCTTCTAGTTCATTTTTCTTTTTTGTTGCTGGAGACAAGCCAAAGTTCATGTAGTGAACAAAACTAGAAAAAATTGTGACGTAGTGAGAGTAGCATAAGTAAATATTGTTGTGTTAATTGAAATGACAATCTAAGTCTCAAAGTAATTGTTAGTTAAAAGATTTCTCTGATACTAAGGCAGATAACAGATATGTAGCCATACCATGTAATTTTTCTACCCTTTGAGTAGTCTGATGCCAGCTCATTAAAAAAAAACGAAGAAACATTTGTAAACAGTTGACTCAAATACTGATTGAGTTCTCAAATTTAAGCATAATTTCAGTGTAAAACTGTCAATGTTGCTACATAGAATTAACTTTAACCTCTCTTCTCTTGACACATCTTACACCATCATGTTCATTAAAGCTTAACCTTTCTCTTGGTGTGGACAAATTTAAGTCTCTTTACAAAGACGAAGAAGCCTAAGAAGTTGGAGAACATTGTTGCATGTGTAGTGATATAAAAGAAATTTGACGACAGCAGTGTTTGGAAACAAACCAACTAGCCCACCAGTGCTATTGCCCCCCTCCCCAGGTGTTTGCCTTATTGACTATGCCTAATGACTGCTTGGAGATGGAGAAGTTGCCAGACCTCTCTTACAATATTAAGTACCTCAAATATAAAAAAAAAAAAAAAATGGGTTTTTTTTTTCAGGTTGAGGAAGATATATTTATATTGCTCATTGATTCCTAGGCTTTAATATTTACTAATATCATATGTGCTTGTGCATGGTGCACTGAGAAACAGTAATGTGATTTTCTTTTTTACGGTGTTACAAAAACATTCCTGGTTAACCGGTTGCAGAGGCTGTAGACTCAGGCAGAGCCCTCGCAGATGAAGCAAGGGTAGTTTTACAAGTTACAGTCATCTTGCTGGGTGCTGATCTGTACGTGTGCTTAGTGTTTTCGGGGCAAGATTGGGGGGTGGGGATGACTGCAGGGGAAACCTGTGTGAGAAGAGACAGGGGGTTACCCCCATGCTGGACACGCACAGTCAGTTCCAGCCAGCTCTAAAATGGTCCCACGGCTGGCCAAAGCTGAGCCACCCATTGTAGCAAGTGATACCTCTGTAATAAGGTATTTAGGAAAGGATAAAAAAATGCTGTACAGCAGCTGTGAGAGAAACAACCTGCGGACACCAAGGTGACACCAAATGAAGGAGAGGAGCTCTGCTAGGCACGCAGCAGATATTCCCCTGCAGCCCATGGAGAAGACTATGGTGAAGCAGGTTGTCCTGCTGCAGCCCATGGAGAAGACCATAGTGACAAGATGTTTCTCTGCAGCCCATGGAGGGCCATGCTGGAGCAGATACCCACACTGCAGACCATGCAGGAGCAGGTGGATATGCCCTGGAGGAAGCTGCAGCCCATGGAGAGCCCATGCAGGAGCAAGATCCTGGCAGGAACTGCAACCCACGGATGACCCATGCTGGAGCAGTTTTTGCTGAAGTACTGTACCCCACAGAGAGGACCCATATTGGAGCAGGGGAGAAACATGAAGAGGCAGGAGTGGCAGAGGTGAAGTGTTAAGGGATGAAGTCATTCTCCATCTCCTCTATACCACTTGGGAGAAAGGAGGTAAAAGAGTTGGGAATGAAGGGGTGAAGTTGAGCCAGGGAGTGGTGATTTTAGTTTTGTCTTTCTTTCTCACTATCTTACTCTATTTTTATTTGGCAATAAATTAGATTCATCATCCTCGAGTCTGTTTTCCCCACAACAGTAACTGGTAAGTGATCACGCTGTCCTTGTCTCAATCCGTGTGCGTTTCCATCTTACTTTCTCCATTGCTATGTTGAGGAGGGGACATGAGAGAGTGGCTGGGTGAGTGTCTGGTAGCCAGCCATGATCAACCCACCAGACGTTGTGAGAAAACAAGGCTTTTTTTAATCTGACAGTTTGTTAAATTGGTTGCAATCCTTTCACCAGGAAAGAAAGTTTTTATTCTTAGTGTTGCAGTGTATAGGTATCCATACTGTAGAACGTTTTTTTCAGCACTAAAGAAAAATGGGAAAATAATGTGTGAGACAGAAGTGAACTGTATTTTCTTTATGGATGTTCTTGGAAATTTTGTGAGCCTTGTGAAGCACATTCTTGGTACCTTTTAGTATCCATATAGCCATGCTGTAATGAGCTTCCCTTTGCATCCTTATAACAATAGCTCAGTGGTAAAACTACTGTGGTTTGAATGTATGGGTTTATTAAAAAAGCTGACATAAGCTTTGAAATAAACTATAATGTGAAGACGTCGGGATTCTTAACTTATCCTGCAGATTCTTGAAGGAAACCAGGTGAGTTTTTTTCCTGTATTCTGTAAGTTATATCTCTTCCTGAGTATATGTTATTCCAATTAAGGAATACAGAATTTATTTGTATTTCAAAGGATGAAATAGAAAAGTAGGTTTTTGGTTGGGAATTAATTGTGCTTTTATCTAAATGCTGCTTATTTCTTTCTTCAGTTCACATAAATATAACTTCCACAAAAATAAAGCTGTGCTTTGAATTTAGGCTGGTTGCTATTTTTCCTGTTCTTGTAAACTGCCAATTTTGCAGACAGAATTTAATTCAAATCGCTTGGATTCTGATAGTCCTTAAATGTTTTTCATAGTTCCTCATCTCTGAAAGCCACTGAATAATTGGTTGTCTGTGAAAAAAATAGTGGCAGAGTTCCTGAAAGAGGAGAGCTCTTTGACATGTTCTCTTGATGAGTTGCAGCAGCACATGCCAGAAAATGCAGTACAAGTGACTGAAATAATATACAGAATGATTATTTGATCCTCAGGCTAAATTAACCTATTCCAAATTACCTGTATTAAGGCCGAATTGAACGTGTATACTAGATTACTAAACTAAAAGTTTCCCACTTGAAGTCTGATTACTTGTTTTATTTTTTTTCAAATATTGGAAATTGCAGAGTTCTTGAAATAAGTTGGTTGAGAAGTCCTTTTTGTCTTTATAGTTTGCTTTTTATGTGGATCTTTCTTACGTGTAACTTGAACTTACCATATTGATTCCATGTTTTCCTTCTATCCCATCATTGAACTGAAATTCCCTACCTCTGTAAGACTTAACACTTTCCTTTAATTTTAAACAACTTAATTTTAAAGATTTGGCAGAAAATTAACGTGAGGTAGTGGCATTGTGTCGAAATAGTGTTTTATTCTTAGTGGTATGCCTGCCTTCCGGTTCTTCTATTTGAAGTATATTAAAAAAACTTCAAGCAAATGTGAAACAAAAACCAGGGGAAGTACATCTTTGGTATCTTATGGATAGGTTTGATATATCTGTATGTGAAGGACTCATAATGTTTGACAGTTGGGTGTTGTGATCTAATTCCTGCCCATTAACTTCTTGTGGTTTTACATCGTTGAATATACTAGATGTTTAAACTAATACTTTTTGTTTTCATTTACAGGTGCTATAATTTCAAGAAATGCTGTGACTTATTGAAGAACATAATTTACAGAAACTCTTGTTTTGTGATAATTTTTTAAAACTAAAATGGCTTTGAAAAAAACACCTAAACTATTCAAGAAATTATTTTTTCACTGGAAACTTTGGAAGTTTAGCATTATTGTGTTTGTCTTTCTGATATTTTTATTTTTATTACAAAGAGAAGTGGGTATTCAAGACTTTAAAGATGAGGGGATTGAGCCAGTTGTTGGAAAGAAAAGTCATGTATTAGGTCTTGTGTTAAATGCTATGAACAATATCAAAGGTGCGAAGCCAAAAATGCAGATAAAAGCACCTGTTAGACAAACCAAGATTCCTGGAGAGAGACACTGTTTGCCAGGACACTATACTGCAGTGGAACTAAAACCCTTTCTGGATCGACCCTTTCAAGATCCTAATGCTCCTGGAGCTTCTGGTAAAGGATTTAAAACCATCAATTTAAATTCAGAAGAACAGAAAGAAAAACAGCATGGAGAAGAAAAACATTGTTTTAATGCATTTGCAAGTGATAGGATTTCTTTACACCGAGATCTTGGACCAGATACTCGACCTCCTGAGTATGTTGAAATGTGTATGTCCTGATAGTTACAAATCTGTTGGAAATGCAGACTGCAAAGGGATTTCGCTTCAGCATTACATGGTAGTTTAGGAAAGCCTCCTAGCTATACATAATGATTGGCTGTACATAATGATCCACAGTGCCAAAGCCAAGAACGTTTAGAAAGGCTCACTTCTTTCATGGTTTTGAATTCAAAGTAACCATATTTAAATAAGGTTTTCTTGTTTTGCCTTTAAGCTACAATTTCTGAGTGACTTTCTGGAAGCCTGCTAAGTTTTACTTAGAAGAAAACTAAAAATGTGGTTTAAAATTTTCCCGATTTAAACAACCACCCACCCCCTTTTTTGTTGTTGTTTTTGTTTTTTTAGTATTCAGTGTTAATAAAACCACCAGCATAATTTAATAAATTAGGAATTGTAAACTGTTGAACAAGGCAACGGAACAGCTCAGCAATCTTGTATTGAAAAGACTGTATTGACTTGTATTGAAGGCTGTAGGACATGGATAGAGTGGGGGTTTGGTTATGAGCAGTCTCTCACTGTCAGATTGTATGTTCTCAGCTCTGTGCCACAAGTGACTAATCTTACTGAGCTGCTGCTGGCAGGATGAGCATCACATTACATGTGGCGTAACCTTTGCTAGAGCCTAACTGGTGAGTTTTCACCTGTGCATTTTGTGAGGCAACACCTGTGATAATTACCCTGGGGATCTTCTAGTCTCTAAAGTTGACACTTTAAAGTCTCTGGCTCTGTTCAGGATACATCAGTCTTGAAAAACTGGGGGTTAAAAATTGTTTCCCTCGAATGGGATATGCTGTCCTAGGGATTATATGGTATTTCTACAGAATTTTTAAGTTCTGAATTAATATGTTCCTTTTTTTCCTTCTAATAAATATTACTCTCTGTATTTTGAGGTTTTAACAGTAATGGTGACTTAGTCTGATTTTGCAGCTCAGTATCTGCAGCTGTCAATAACCTTTTTTTTCTGAAGAAGACCTGAGTGCTATATGAAATGTACTCAAATGTTTGTGAGACAGAAGCAGAATTGAGTCAGTTGTAAGTGAAATTCTTGTTCACCATATTTTTAAAAAAATATTTTGTACAGTTGGAGCACCTGCCTTTGCACTCCAAAACTGGGATAGAAAGTGGAAAAGCTGAAATATTTATGTCCATACTTACAAAGCTTTGTACTAGAAAGAATTTCTTTTAAGAGTCTGAGTCAAAAATTTTTGTCCATTTTGTAATATTTCACACTTTCTAATCTGTAGATGTATTGAACAAAAGTTTAAGCGTTGCCCGCCATTGCCAACCACAAGTGTTATAATAGTTTTTCATAATGAAGCCTGGTCCACTCTGCTCAGAACTGTTCACAGTGTGATGTATACATCTCCTGCAATACTGCTAAAGGAAATTATTTTGGTGGACGATGCCAGTGTAGATGGTAAGTCTTTCTAGTCCCTCTCTTCCCCGCCCCCCAATAATTTGTCATGTTAGGATTGCAGATAAATTGATTAAAAGAGGGTATCTCTTTATTACCATTAATACTTATAATGGTATTCTAAGTAGGTTTGTTCCTTTCTTTTTCTATAAAATAGTTCTCCTGCATCTTTTTTTCATAAGGTAGTCAAATATGAAATACCTTTCCTCTGGAAAGGTTTCAAGCCCCATTTCTGATTATTCTAATTCTAGTGCTGCTTAAGCTGCCTAACTGGTTGCATGACAAGTAGCTCTGTAATTTGTGCTTCAAATCAATTACAATTTATAGAACAAAGTATCCAAGAATAAATTGGCCAATGTTTGACACAATTTGCATGTTATCATAGTGATTGTCTTTATGTAAATTAATTTCATTAAAATGAAGGGCGATGTCTTTCCTAGAAAGTAAAATTATTTAATGGAAAAATAATCTTCAATACCCAAGCTAGTGCTATAAATAATTGAATGTGTTCTGAGCATGATCAGGAATGCAAGTTCAAAAAACTTGATATGCTGAACTTTAGATGAACATGCCTATACATACGTTCTAATATTAATGTATTTACACTTCTTGCAAGTCTGTATTTAGCATACTGACACACTTGGATGTGAAGTATGTTCAGTAGTACAGTTTAATTCTAAGGATGGGCTGAGGAAGGAAGATGATGTGGGAAGTTTAATGAGGGATGTGGCGTTGTTTGTCAAATTTTGCACATTTTTAAATAGCTTTTTATGTGGCTTCTCTTGCTGTTGTATGTATTGTAGCCTTTGAAAACTGTAAAATGTGTCATAAGGGAGAAATTTGCATGTGCTGCAGATAACTTGTATAAGTAGATATGTGATCCATTTGCTCTGAAAATGGATTTTGAATTTGTATTCTAGGTGTTAATACTGCAGAAGAGCACATGTCCTTTCTTGTTTAGAATATTCTTGGTATTCGATCTCCTATTCTTTGCCAGTTCTCTTCCTATGGTCCCACCTCCAACAAAACTCAACCCCTAAAATTAACGTTCAGTGGCTGGGGATTGTTTACCACTTTGACATTGAGGTCATTCCTGGAATTAGTGTGAATTGTTTATCTGCTTAGTTTAATAATGTAAATTTTTAGGCAGTAGCATGTATATACACTAAATATCCTGAAACTTATTTATTTTTCTAGAATATTTGCATGATAAACTAGATGAATATGTGAAACAATTTCGAATAGTTAAAGTAGTCCGTCAAAAGGAAAGAAAAGGTCTAATCACAGCACGATTGTTGGGAGCTTCAGTAGCAACAGGAGAGACCCTTACCTTTCTGGATGCTCATTGTAAGTGTAACCTGTAACTGTGCCAAGTGTGGTTTATAATGCTGTTGTCTTTGATTTAACATTGCAGATTTTTTTATGAATTATGAACATTAACAATGTATCATCTTACCTATTGCTATTTTATATTATTGAAAGTATAATTAGCAATGCTACTTAAAAGCAGCGCATATTGGCTTGCTGTGGGTGTGTTAAAATACTCCCTGTGTTACTAGTTTATTGCCAAGTAAAAATTCAGAACTTGTTCCCATTTCTCCCATTTCTCCATAGGTGAATGCTTTTACGGCTGGTTAGAGCCGTTATTGGCAAGAATAGCTGAGAACCCTGTTGCTGTTGTAAGCCCTGATATTGCTTCTATAGATCTCAATACTTTTGAATTCAATAAACCATCTCCTTACGTGCATAGCCACAACAGAGGAAATTTTGATTGGAGTTTGTCATTTGGATGGGAATCTATTCCTGAAGATGAAAATAAAAGAAGAAAAGATGAAACCTATCCCATTAGGTAAATATAACTTGAATAATATTTTAAATCCTTCAGTTTTCATGGTTTTTTGTTATGAACAACAGTTTGTAAATGAGCTAGTTCTTCAGATAACTGTGATAAGAAGTCCTAACATCTTAGATGGCTTTTGAAATACTTTCTTTAAGGACCATATTGTAAATTTTAAAGCTTCCATAAAAATATAGCCCCCTTAAGAAATTGCTCTGCATTACCTTTTTTCTGTATACACTAGGAACGTAATAAGCAATATCTTGTATTTTTTTCATCAGGAGGGAGCAGGGGAGAGAGAGGTTATAAACTTTCTTTTCAGAGACAGTACCACAAGAGACAGATTCTGTCTCCTTGAAAGGATGGCAACAAAGACTCAGAGCATCAAAATACTAGACTGTTACAGCAGTGCATTTGATGATAATTGTACGTGCTTTGGCCGCAGACACGTTACTGGTCTGGAGGAGTAATAACTTTGCTTGATATCCTCCGTAAAGGGGAAGTATGGTTTTTTCCTGATGCTGTCTTTTATACCAGCAGTCATTAGTCAAACCAGTTGTTAATAGATGACAATTAAATTGTCAAATGAGACTTGATGTGGGCAGATATAATTGCTTGAAGTATTATCTATGTCAGGAAAATGTATCAATGTAATGAAACAGTGACAGATGCATGGAAGCTTTCTAGAACAGTTATACCATGTTTTTATATCTGTATTTAAAACCCCCTACCTATTTGAATCCTGTGTTCCTCAGTAAATTTCTGTTTTTGCAGAACACCTACTTTTGCTGGAGGTCTCTTTTCAATATCAAAAGACTACTTTGAACACATTGGAGGCTATGATGAAGAAATGGAAATATGGGGAGGTGAAAATATAGAAATGTCTTTCAGAGTAAGTTTAGCTACTTCATTAGCAATGGTCTCTATATCTGACAGTGTACATGATTTTTGAGGACAAATGAGTATTAGATCTTGACTCCTCTACTGAATCAGCCAACTAGGACATGGAAAATGAATTACTAATGACCTATGAAATAAAATGCAAATATGCTTCCTGAACTGATTTTTTTTTTTTTTTAAATGTGTTTAGTGTTGATAGCTGAAATATATGTTTCCAGGATTTACCTGATTAGAAAATTCACTTATGGTATACTTGATAGTATACTCTTGCTAGTGGTTTAGAGGTTTTTTCTGGTGAACAATAACATTACTGAAATTTTTTTTCTACCCCCTTAATTCTAATTGCAGTGCACTTACACACAAAATGTTATTATTAGGTATGGCAATGTGGTGGACAGTTGGAGATCATGCCTTGCTCTGTTGTTGGCCATGTCTTTCGCAGCAAGAGTCCCCATACTTTCCCAAAAGGTACTCAAGTGATCACACGTAATCAAGTCCGCCTTGCAGAAGTGTGGATGGATGAATATAAAGAAATATTTTACCGAAGAAACACAGAGGCAGCAAAAATTGTGAAACAAGTAGGTGGTGGTGGTGGTATTAGAAATCACGCTTGCTGCATTGAAAGTTTTGGTGAGCAAAAGTTATTTATTGACAAAGTATGTAAGGATTCTAGATATTTTAATGAGAAGACAGAGTTCAGTTTGCTTAATGCTGTAGCTCCAACAAACATGAAAAAAAATTTAGTGTTTGGGTGGTGATAGTGTTGGTTTGTGTGGCAGGTTTTTTTGATTAGTAGGGGGTTTTGTATGTTCTCTAAAATCCGGGGTTGTTTGCATTGAACAGTTACTGGAACTACCAGAAGCGCATGAGAAAAGCTACTGAGCATAGAAAATGCAAACTAATTTGTTTTTTGGAGTGAGAAGCACAATGTCTCAGTAGTCTCAAGTTGCTTAGCATTTTTACTTAGAAAGCAGCTTTTATTGTTTTTTAGGTGAAGTGCAGAATAAATCTTGTTCAATGCTAGATATCCATCCTCTCTCTATCTGCTTAAAAACATAAGTTCAGGGAATTTGGGTGTTGGTTTATTTATTTTTGTAATTTTTCTGGAACTTTAATCTTTCACCAGCTGGAATTTAAGAGTGTTTTTGAGAAGCTATTTTTTCTTCTTTCATATGATAAATTTGTGTGACTATTGTATCACTAATAGCATTAGCTTTCCTAAGCATGTTTAGCAGCTAACCAACTGAATTTTGTCTGGGAGATTCTGCATTGTACTGACTATTAGGCTAATTGTTTAATTAATACAATTAATTATTTTGTTTCACTCTTTAGTGAGGTCAGATAGCGCTATAGCTGTCATCAGTATGGTCTTGTTCATACTTTCCTGCTTCATGGCGCTGTATTAAAACTCTTGGGACTGAGGGTACTTCCACTGTGTCCATGTTGCGATGTATTTTTCTTGCATGTGCTTTGAAATGCTGCAGGCTGGATGTCAGTGGTGTTATGGTTACTGCTGTTTGTTTTTCAGTAACATAGTAGTACAGTATTTTAAAAAAAAAATCAGATTAAGATTAAAACTTGATAATGCTACAGTGCAGAATATCATAGATTTATATGGACAAAATTGATACTAGTAACGTTAGTGTATTTCTCTTCCATCCTTGCTTCCCTTACTCTAACAGAAAACTTTTGGAGACATCTCAAAAAGACTTGACTTAAGGCAGCGTCTGCAGTGTAAAAATTTTACCTGGTATCTCAGAAATGTTTATCCAGAAGCATATGTGCCAGACCTAAATCCTTTGTTTTTTGGATACGTAAGTTTAATTTTTTTCTATAGTCTTCTATAATCCAGGAGGTTTAGTAATGTTTTGTGCTACCTTAGCCAGAGTGTTTACATTTTAACTATCATTAGCTGCTCTAGGGTTTTCTGTCCCTACTCTGGACAAAGAATCTCTTCTGCATACCTTGCTATTTGAATATTTTATAGCATTGTTAACAGTGATATGAAATTTAAGCAAAGCTTTGTAACTAACAGTAACCTTGCTTAATGGGATCTTACAACCTGCTAAGATAAACAACATTCTGCCTATCACTAACAGTTAAAAATGACACAAAATTACTAAACCAGTGGTGAGAGATTTCCTGAATTATCAAGGTAAATTTAGCTTTCTATAGTAAGAAGTCTGAGAGAATTTTTAGTTCATGCTAATAAGGAAAACTGGGCAGCTGTTTGCTTCTCAGAACTAGGTTTATGATATGGAAAATGTGTGTTCATACGTTATACATATGTTTGGGGGTTTTTTTGAAGACCATTGCATTTCCTTCTGCCAAGTAACTTCTTAGGCACTGTATTGCTAAAACAAACAAAGAAAAATTAAACAACTAATAAGTATTATTTTGAGGTGAATGCGACTGTTTAGCATGTATTTACAAATAAAACTTCCTTCAATCTTGAATACTTTATGTATATCTCTTCAAATTGTAATTTGAATAACAGTAACCTTGCACCCCAGTAGCCTAATAATCCACAGTGTGTGGCTGTAGACAATGATAATGTAGTTACTAGGCTTTTGGTTAGAAAGGATTAACTGAGCCCAGGATTTTTAGGATTGAGCAGAGCAGAAAGTAAAAATGAACTAACAGCTGTAATTCTTGTTAATCCAAAGGTTAGTTTTGTATGCAAGTGAGGCAGTTTAATTTTTTGTTATCCATGCTGAGCTGCTTTTTTTTTTTTTTTTTTCTTTCTGATAACATCCTTCCTTTAGTTAAAAAATACAGGTAATCGCATGTGTCTGGATGTTGGTGAACATAACCATGGTGGCAAACCGTTGATTATGTATTCTTGTCATGGACTTGGAGGAAATCAGGTAAAATATTTGATACCTGATTTGTATGATGTATTCAACTGTAACTGTACCATGTTGGAGCTTTTCATTTATTTTAGAGAAATTTCCCTCTCCCTCTTTTATTTTTTTAATTCCTCTATATATTGTTCAAGGAAAATTTCATACTGCTCTTCATGTTGCATCCTGCTTCTAACATTCTATGTTCAGTATACAGATTCAGATTTTTAACACAATTGCACTGCTTCACTTGATCTCTCCTTTCTGTGCAAAACCCTTCCATCCTACCCTTACTACTTTCTTGTAAATGTTGTCGTCTTAATTCTTCCTTCCCTTATGCTTCCTCCTGTTGCTTCTTTCTCTGCCACCAGGACTCGCACTATCAAGGAAGATGTTGGTGGGAATCCGGCCAATGGGAGACCAAGTGGCCAGGCCTGAGCCACCTTCCTTATCATGCTTGCAGCCTCATAGTGTGAGGTCAAAGTGGTCTATCCTGTACTGGCTAATGCAAGTGAATAATATGACTGAATTTGTCCAAGAATAGCTCTCGGCTGCATAGCTCTTGGAGGCAGCAGTAGGGCTCCGTTTCTTCTACAGTATAATTTGCAATAGATGTCAGATACTGGATCCTTCAGGCACTACTGTAATACTAATAAAAGTAACATCTCCTTCGCTTCCCAGAAATTAACACTTTGCTGTTGCCTTAAAGAGTTACTTAGAATAAAATTTATTAAATGTAGATCCTTAATAACTAAAGGTCAACAAAGACTGAAGAGTTTTTGTTATAGTTGAAATTTTCTTTAAATAAAATCTTCAGTCTTAAAAAGCCATCCATTGATGGCACTGTAGACACATGATCTTATCAGTTGATGCTTTCCTAGGCAATTTTTGTGGGTGATGGAATACTGTCTAGATTAACAACTATCCTGTTATGTTAGTTTATTACAGTATTGAACTTTTTTTTTATTCTGTTGTGGATTAATACTATGTTAGCCTTTTCACATTATCAAAGTCATTAATGTGGGAACGCTGTACCAAGAAATTGTATTAAAAGATCTGCTGTATGCTTCTGTTGTCATTTCTCTCTGAAGTTACCTTGGACTGTACTAAAACTCTGTGCTTTCAAGTGTTGTGCTTTGTTGGTTTTCCTTCTGCCATAAAATAACAGCCTGAATCCCTTTAAATGCCAGCCTTCAGAGAATGTTAATACAGGTTTTGCTGGAAATACTTAAGGCATGTACGTGTTTGCTTACTTCACCCTTCTCATTACAATACTCTGTTTTCAGTTGTTTTATGTTCTTTACTAGACTTCAGTCATGTAGGCTGAGATTTTCCATGCCACCTGTCATCTTCATCCTTGTATCTGAGATGGGAAAAGGGACTGGAAGAGAGAACCTAGTTTTCAGAGTTGTGCATCAATAGTTTATCATTCTTCCTTTTTTAGAATATTCTTGGGCTGGGAACATGTCCATCTCAATGTCCAAAATCAGTGGAGTTTTAAACCTAGCTTTCAAGCCATATTTTTCAGGGCTTGCAGAGATTTTGCAGTTCAAAAGATAAATCGGAACAGATTAAGTCAGACTAAGAGATTTAGAATAAATTACTGTGTTTGAGAGCTAAGTGACTAAGCAGGTCACTCCTATCAGTACCTGTTTCGGGGAGTAATGGTGGGCGCAGAAACTTAAGAGCGAGATGCCTGTTTGTTCCTTGGTGCTATTCCCATTGAAGCCAAGGCAGTGTGGAGGCAGAAGCTGACCAACTGGACAGATAATTGAAAGTCACAGGGAGCTAAGTGAGCCTAGACTTACTAGTCAAAGGAAAGATATGGTGAAGAAGGCTGACATACAGAACTGAGAAACAGTGGTAGTGAGATGTAATGATAGGAACTCTGCCATTTAATGAGAAAGAAGAGGAAGAGACCAGGATTGTAGGGTAGAGCTAGAGGTATAAAAGGACAACTGCGTCTGTAACTGTTAGAATTAAATCCCTGTTAAGACCGGAAATATAGCCTAGAATTCCTGAGCCTTAAGAGCACTCTGCTTTCAGGAATTAATGGTAAAATTCACTTAGAAAATACATTTTTATCTTAGTTTTCTAATGGCTAGCTCACAGGAGACCATAACAGCATCCTATTGTTAGCAGTTATTGTTTAGATCAAGCAGCAAAAGTTGATGTACAGCAGTCAGTATTGATCTGTGACAATTATTTTTTTTGGTTGCTCTAAGAAAAAACAAAATCCAGCAACAAAATTGAATAAATATTTTTTAAAGTTAAGAAATTACAAAAGTTAAGTTGTGCATGCAACTATCTCCACTCTTCTGTTTGTCTTCTTGAATTATATATGATTCCTGGGGGAGCAAGCAATGAGATCCTGCATCATAATGTATATGCTCCAAGTGTCATTTACAATTTATACATTTAAGTACTTTAAATATATTCTATTGCATTAGCATTAAAAAATGCTTTTAGTTTTGTAAATGCTTTTAAAGCATATATGCTAAAAGTCAGGGAAATTATTCTGTAGTCTCAAATTGTTTGGGAAAAAAACCCTATTTTTTGTATTGGAATTTTGAGGATTTAATTTAGTTTAATATTCTTGTTTGTGTTTGTTTACTGAAATTATTAAAAATTATTTAAATAGTACTTTGAATATTCTGCACGCCATGAAATTCGACATAACATTCAGAAGGAGCTTTGTCTGCATGCTTCTAAAGGACCTGTGCAGCTTCGCGAATGTAACTACAAAGGCCAGAAAACCTTTGCTGTTGGGGAAGAGCAATGGCTGCATCAAAAGGTATTTAGACTGTGCAGTGAATTGGTATTTTTATCAGTCATCTTTTATGAGAGTGGATTTTTGATTTCCAATAACAGAGAAAACCCCAATGAAACAAAACTCTGAAGCCAAAAAGGACTAAGTTTATTTCTGGGAGGAAAATTTAGACAACTTCAGCTTTTCAGTTACCAGATCAAAACTGTGTTTTCACTGTTTTAAATTTAAAGTTACAAAAACAGTTGATACCCCTTAGTGTGTGACTGGGCATCCATCTGGAAGCCAATCCAAATGTTTTGTGTCTTTAAAAATATTTACAGTTTTGAAGAATGGGAGAAATAGCATGCTCATTGTTTGTTCACTTTTTTTTTTCCCCCCCCCTCCTTTTTCACTCACTTTAGGATCAAACTCTGTACAATGCAGCACTACATATGTGCCTTACAGGAAATGGAGAGCATCCAAGTTTGGCATCCTGTAATCCATCAGACCCCTTCCAGAAGTGGATCTTTGGCCAGAACAATTAAGATTTGATATTTATAGGCCAGGATCATTTTATTAAAAGAAAAGATGTATTCTAAACTGTGATGATATATATATACTGCATTTTTAAGTGATGCATACTTTAAATGCAAAATGTTTAAACAGTTTCCTTTCCCTCTTATTTAAGTTGGATATAAAATACGTTGTCAGAGATTCCCTAGGAGTCTGTTATACCAAAGATGATTGAGATCCCAATGTTTACAATATCTCTGTGATAAGACTTCATATGTTGATCACTGATTCATGGTTCCTCTTAGTCCTTTTTCACCTTGGGGACCATATTTATAGGTTTTCCATATATTGTAAGAACTTCTGAAGAAGACTAGTTTTCTCTGTAGAGTTATGAGACATTATTGTATACAGTCTAAAAACCAAGACACTTTATGTTTATATTTTTGTGCTCAATTGGTTGACTTCATATTTTTTTTTTAATCATTTACTTTACTCAGTGAAACTTCCTCAGTATTTTTTAAGTTGCTTCACTTGAAAAATTAAATATTTGACCTTCAGGTTAAAGCCAAATAGGCTACCACACTGTGCTCAGCTTCTAGCAAGCCAGTTCTTTTGTAGAAGAAAAAAATAATTCTCACTGAAATATGTATGTATGATTGTTTTAATGCAAAATCACTTTTTTCTGATATTAATCTTTTTTTTAGCCAAAAATTTTTGTATAGGTTTTTTATATTTCATGAAATTTAAACTTTATGACAAAGTTACATTGTAATACATTTCCGAGCTGTGTAACATTAACATTTTTTTCAGCATTTTGTTCGTTATTGCTTTAAATTACATGTTATCTACTAAACCCACTTTTTTTCTAGCTTTTAGTGATTTATGCAACATTTCCCGACAGATTTATAATGTGATCTGTACATAATTTCTCGTGTGAACACTTGCACATTGATCTTTATTTTTTCCTTCTTGTTGCTGTTTCCCCTTTTACAAAGTACTGACCTAAGTTTTATCAGTCCAAGCGAGACTGTGGCCTTCCTAAATATTCTGCTAGCTCCTCTCCTGAAATACTGTATTCTTGTAAGCATCCACAAGTATGCTTTGATGGATCATGTAGAGCTATGACTTCATAAATAGACTTCCTTTGATTAAGTTTTTGAAAACCCCAAACAAACAAACTGCTTATTTTACTGGATGCATAGTTGTTAAAAACATTCCAGTTAGTCTTCCATTGCAGTCACCAATCATGCCCGTTTTCTGACTGTGATTATTTCAGGACTTCTTTAATGAAGGCAACTCTTTTGCACAAGAAATGTGCTCTTTACGAACAGAGAGGTACACTTACTTGAAAACGTTTACTTCAGGGTATGAATGTGAGATTAATGGGCATCTCACCCTCAAAGAATCTAAGGTCACATAAAATTGCACTTTATTATGAAATAGAGTTTACCTTATTAAAGTTTTGTATTGTGATTTGGAGAAGACTTAATTGGTTTATGCAAATTACAGAAACTTAAAAATAACCTTAAATTTGCCTGTGCTATGATATGGAGGACAATTACTATGAAATTAAAATAATAAACTTCTAGGAAGGGAAGGAAGCAGCAGAATAAAGACAAGGAAAAGACTGTTGTCTAGAAGTGCCAGTATTGTTATTAACTAGGGGTGGGAAACATCAACAGTTAAAAGGTACTTTGCAGCTTGTTGAAAGAATTGTATTGAACATCTACAGTATCTGTTCAAATGGAAGAAAACAGGAGGTGTAATAGCAACCAGCTTAATAATGAACTCTTTAATGATCTGAATCTCAAGAAAGGTGCACATAACAGTGGAAAGTTGAGCAGCAAGATCAAGCCTAGTTAGATGCAGCTAGTAATGGTATTTTAGGAAATGCTTAATATTTCCTTTAAGCACTGTACTTCTAAGAGGAAGGACATTAAGGAAAAAAGTCATGGCTTCCAAAAGGAAAGAAAATTTAAATTTTTCAAGTGAAGACAAAGTATTTGGCTGCATGATCAATTATAAAGCTGAGAATAAATTTAAAGGGGTGGGTATTAAAGATTGAATAGAAAAAATACACTAATATTAAATTTGTCTTTTCGTCCTGGTAAATAAATAATATCGTTACGGACAAATGCTTATTTATCTATAGAGTCTGGTGGATGAATGGATGGTGTTGTGTGGGGTTTTTTTTATTTCTAATGGGGGGAGAGAGCCTGTCTTGGTTAATTTAATGGTATCTGACTAATGAGTTAAACTGAAGACAAGCAAGAAGAAATCCTTTCAGTAGTTCTAAGTCATCCAGAAGACAACTGAATAAGGAACTTGAGCTAATTTCTTTTTCTGCTTTGATAATCATGCCTTTGAGTCTTGGCTTCAGTAAGACTTTTGGTGACACCTATAAAAATATGCTGTGAAGTTAAAACTGTATGATTTAAGATAACTTGCTACAGTGTGGACATAAATTGTTAAAAGGCTGTACTGGGAAGGGTTATTAATACCACTGTGAAACTGGAAGGCTGTATCAAATGGCACTGCACCAGGATCTGCCTGTGCCCTCTGATAGATATTTCCATAATTCAGTCATGGAATGCAAAGTATTCTTATTGCTTTTGCAGATCAAACAAATATTGGAAGGGCAACAAATGTTCTTGACAAACTGGAGAAGGAGTTGAGAAAAAAATAGGATGCAGGTCAATGAGAAAATTATTCAACAATTATGGATATAGGATGGGAGATTACTTAGGTAGCAGCTGTGCTGTGCTGACCCCCAGGTATGAAATGGAAACTGATTGTTCAATGAACTATTCTAGAAGACAAGGTACTTAGGATAACTGTTCAAAAGGACTTGAGTTCTTTTAGTTCCTAGTATGTGTTATACAACAAATGCATTATATTATTTTTGATACCACTAAAGGGTAATTTCTTCATGCAATCTGTTTCACAAACATGTCAGATTGGAATTTGTATATATAAAACATCATATATCTGTTGATTACCAGTTTTTCTTTGTAGAGGTAACATTCCAAACCAGGATAGAATTTAAATTGCGTGGAAGCAAGTAGCAGTGAAAAGGCCAAAACAGTAGTGATGGAGTCCCATCCAGCTGGTGGCCGGTCACAGGTGGTGTTCCCCAGGGCTCAGTACTGGGGCCAGTTCTGTTTAATATCTTCATCAACAATCTGGACAACGGCATCAAGTGCACCCTCAGTAAGTTTGAAAATGACACCTGGCGGGGAGTTAATCTGCTTGAGGGCTGGAAGGCTCTCCAGAGGGATCTGGACAGGCTGGATTGATGGGCTGAGGCCAGTTGTATGAGGTTCAACAGGGAGAAGTGCCGGGTCCTGCACTTGGGTCACAACAACCCCCTGCACCACTGCAGGCTTGGGGAAGAGCGGCTGGAGAGCTGCCTGAACAAAAAGGACCTGGGGGTACTGGTTGACAGCCGGCTGAACACGAGCCAGCAGTGTGCCCAGGTGGCCAAGAATGCCAACAGCATCCTGGCTTGTATCCAAAACAGTGTGGCCAGCAGGACAAGGGCAGTGACTGTCCCCCAGTGCTCAGTACTGATGGGGTTGCACCTCTAAACCTGTGTTCACTATTGGGTCATGACTTCAAGAGGGACATGGAGGTGCTGGAGCGTGTCCAGAGAAGGGCAGCGGAGCTGGTGAAGGGGCTGGTGCACAGGTCTTATGAGAGGCGGCTGAGGGAAATGGGGCTGTTTAGCCTGGAGAGGAGGTGGCTCAGGGGGACACCTTATCACTCTCTACAACTGCCTGAAAGGAGGCTGCAAACAGGTGAGGGTCAGTCTCTTCTCCGAAGTAACAAGCAACAGAATGCGGAAACAGCCTCAAGTTGCACCAGGGGAGTTTTAGATTGGATATTAGAAAAGATTTCTTCACTGAAAGGGTGGTCAACCATTGGAACAGGCTGTCCAGACAGGTGGTGGAATGACCATCCCTAGAAGCGTTGTGGTGCTTAGAGGCATGGCTTTGCGACAGACTTAGCAGTCCTGGGTTAACAATGGTTGGTCTTGATCTCAAAGGTCTTTTCCAACCTAAATGATTGTGTGTTTCTACATGTACTGTTACACTTGAAGGTAGGGATCTTCAACATATTTTTTTAACTATTCCTACTATTGCAAACACTCTTTTTTTTTATATGTATTTACTATGTGTTTTTTAAACTGAGTGACATTCTACTCTGTATCTTTGCAGTACTTAGTACTACAACAATTCAGTCTTACTTGGACTCCCTATTACCTGCCAGAAAAGAGGGAAGTGGATCTATAAACAGAGAAAGACATCAAGTGACTTTTTTGTTTTATTCTGTTCAAAGATTTGTAATTAATTTCTGTGTCTCCGTTGAGTATTGCCTTTCTAAAGATGCATATATATGTGTATGTATTATATAGCTATCTAAAACCTACTTTTTCAAAAGTAATAACAAAGCAGCAGTAAGAAAAACTGCAAGTAGTTAAAGTATTAGTTATTGTGCATTTTCTCTGTGCTTTTCTAGTATCAGTCTTCAGTCTTTCTGGAAAAGTAAAGTGTTTCACAGGGTTTTTTCTTAGAAGGCCAAAGCAGATCTTCCCCTTGGCATAACTTATTCCTCCAGCATTATTCCCTTGAGTAATTATAGTACATTCTACAATGCAGTACTGAGTTTTCTGTACTTTATATTTTGCTGTATACATTTGTTTAAATATGTTGAATTACTCTGAGAAGTGCATGAAACTGAAAGAACTTGTGGACACTACTTCCTTTTAAAGAATAATCTGCCACGGTTTGGGAATTAGCTTTTTATAATCTTATGCATCTGAATAAGATTATAATCATTAGATTGAGACGTAGGGAGCTTGATTTCAGTGGCTGAGTTGTCAGAACTATAGCCAGTCCTTTGAACTGCATGTGCATGGATCTCCTTTAGGTTGTACTTTCTATAACGCATTACAAGGAAGGGACATGTAATCTTTTCTGTATTTTAATGTATCTCCTGAATTCTTCAAGTAGGGATTTCATTGCTAAAACATTCTGTCCAAAACTGCACTTGTGTCAATAGCACAATTAATATTTCAAGTAGTAGTTTAATATTATGATGTTAAAAAATAATTATAGAGTTTTATTTAAAAGCTTTGCTGCATTATAAATATTAACTCTTCACTTCAGGTTGCCCTCTTTGAAAGTTTCTTAGAAGTCTATTTTTAAAGTTAAAACTACAGTATCTGATTCTGTCTTTTATAATGTAAACGTTAGGTTGACTTTATATTTTATACGGGGTAGCAATAATAACTTTTGCATGTCTTGTTCAGTTATCTCCTCAGTCTGAGGGAGAAACTAATACAAGGTTAGAATTTTTTAAATGAAGATAAAAGCTTTCAAAAGTAAAGAGTTATCAAAGGGTTGGAAACCAGAAAAGGAGAAAATCAGAATAGGAAGGAGCTAGGTGGATGGGGAAAGAGCCGTATTGGAAATACCACTATATAGACTGGGTGCCCTTAGGTTTTTGTGAGAAATAGACAGAATGCTTTAAAACTGAACAGCACTCCATACAGAGACTAGAATTACACACCGGTGTTTCCAGGCTCTGCGAACAGAAGTAAAATCCCATAAAAAATGTGAACATCAGGTTTCTGCCCAACCCTCTTCCTCATGAAATAGTTTTACACGATAGAGGTTCTGGTTGATCAGTTTTATGAGGGGAAATCACATATAAAAGTTGTTTACAATCAGTTCAGCATTATATTTACACACTGAAATGCTAGGAAATAACAACACAGCTCTTTGTGCAAAATGAAAAATTCAAGTGTTGTATTTTCTGAGAGGTAGTGCATCTGTTACATAGGACAGAGGAGTTCCAGGAATATAAAAGCTTGTAGGTAAGGAATAAGAATTGTTTAACTAATAATGCTTATGATGCTGAAGTAGCATTTAAAGCAACCCTACAAAAAATATAATCTCAGAGATATATAATCTCAGAGATAGACATTTCAAATAGTACCCCTGTTCACATATTTTAATTTTTATAGGTTGGGCTTTTTTCTGTTTGTAATTTAGTTTCTTCTTTTCTCACTCTAATCTATGGCTTGTATGTCAGATT
Organism: Falco peregrinus; assembly: GCF_023634155.1. Taxonomy (NCBI): domain Eukaryota; kingdom Metazoa; phylum Chordata; class Aves; order Falconiformes; family Falconidae; genus Falco; species Falco peregrinus. Next base: position 23,229,515 of record NC_073728.1, read on the forward strand.
GTTACTTTTATCCTGTCTGGGTTACAGCTCAATGCAATACCAAAAACAATTTTTGAAGGGGCATCAACTGGAATTGAAACTTCAAATTGTTTGGAGTGTTTTTTGTTTTAATATGAAATAACTTTATTCTCATTTGGTATTGTTTCTGTCTGCAACTGAATTAGAAGATGGCTGACGTGAAAAATCAGATTTTGTCACTGTATCACAAAAGCTGTATATCCTGGCTTCCCTTTTTAGATACATATTTGATCTACTTTTTACACACTTCATTTAATAATGATTATAATACTTCATTATATTATATTTAAACGATGCACACTGAAGTGGCTAGTTGTTACGGCTTTTTAAAAATTCCTCTGCTTTCCCCTGGTGTGTTTCTCATGCTGCATTGTGCTAGAGTGCACAAAGCATAAGGAAACCTTTTTGCTAAAAGCGGATAATTTCCTAGGGATAATGACCTCAAAACAAATATGCTACCCTAAAATAGTATGTTCCTAGATATTGTATGTGAAATTTTATTCTCATTTCAATTGGACTGGCTTGTCCTAAGATAAAACTAATTGTGGAAGATACCAACTGATGGCTGAAGTACTATGATGTGGCCTACTTGGTTAAGGCAGGTTAGAGATCATCTTGCGAATATGAAATTCATTGTAATTTGGTGGGTTTCAAAAGCATCTTCTCAGTCTTTCAGGTAGAACCAGTTACCAGACCAAAGGAACAGGGTGATCGAAGAACTGTCTCCTTTCATTGAACAGCTGAATTCTGGACCATAGTAAGTTGACTCAGCACAACCCCAAAGCAGCAATACAAACTACTGCTAGTAGTATGTTGCTACTGTTAGACTGCTCCAAAGTATCTAGAGAGGGATGAGAATGAAGTAGTTCTTCTTTTGAATGTGACTGTCCCACTAGGTTTTTCTACCTCCTGATAGCCCTTTAACCTCCCAGCTTTTAAGTGGACATCACTGTCTCTGCCATGATCCCTTTACCGTGAGCAATCGTAACCATCCGCCTATTCAGGGTGAAAGGAAGCCACTGCTATAACCAGGCTGGTTTTCATGCTTGCTTGTGCCGGTTTAAATACAAAGATAACCTGACTTCTAGATTCTCAGTATCTGTTTTGTCCTTAACTCTGTTTAGGAAGTCAGCCTGAATGTTGGTGCCACTGGATGTATGCAGTAGCATAATGTCAAAGGCTTAAGTGATTATTTTTTTTTCCGCAAAAATAGGACCCTATGGAAGGTAAGAGAGACAGGGTGTGGGGGACTCAACAGCCATAAGTTAATACATATGTGACACTGAGCTTTTCTGGCTTGTTAGAATTTACTTTCCTGTGATGTTGTTTTCCTGAATGTCTTTCATAAAATTTGTTGGAAATGCCCATTTTTATTTTTGAAACAATTGTTTTGCTTAACTGAGTCAATCAGGTGTCTGCTCTGTTTTTGGTTCCCCAGGATTCCTTGACCTGATTTTTGCATTTGGAGGGGGTGTGGATCCTTTTGAGACCACCCACTGAAGTGGTGACAGGTACCGAGACCTCTGTCCCTAGTTAGCACAGTTAATGGGATTGCTCTGCAGATCTTAAAAATCTCAGTTCTCTAGTAAGTATACCTGGTGAATTAGCAAGAAATACTGGTTCTTTCTACTGATGTTTCACTGAATGTTCTCTGAAGCCAGTAAAATTTCTGTAAAAATACTTTAGTTTTAACAAATCGTTATTCTTTGTCATTACTCTTGTCCAACTCTAGCTATCTGTCAGTAAGGCTAAACATTTTCACACTGTCATTTTATTCTTTTCAAGCCTACAGAATGGAATACTTTATGTACTAAGTTATAATTTGATATCTAATATTACTAGACTCTAAAGGCAGTTGAAGTAAATCCTGTCTTGCCAGTAATGTCTTAAATATTGTGGATGAAGTTGTTAGATGTTGAACTTCCAGGAAGGAGTATCTGATGCTTGGGTTCATGAAGGAGAAATGCATGCGGCAGTGCCTGGTGTAAGGGAACACCTGCAGTAGTATGAAGGATTGGGTGACTGAAAGGATAACAGTATTTGTCCAGGAAAGATGTGTAAAGGGAGGACAGAAGTTAAGTGAAAGAAAACTCATGTCCCAAAGTGGGAGCTTGGGGGGTTGTCCTCCCCAGTCTTCCTTTATGACATATTTTGTTTCCCTTCACTTTTTTTGGCTTAAAAGAGGCAGGAAGGTGGAAGTCTCAAGCAGTCTGAAATGGAGTACTAGACAATGTGTTACAGTCCAGTGTCAACCAGTAGTACGGTGGGTAATGTCTTGGCAATGCAGTTGCAGAAAGGATGATCAACACAGATGGATTTGTGGTTTGTGAAGCTCAGCAGTCCTACAGCTATATGGTATGTAGTCAGATTTCCATCCAGGTTCAGTCATAATGACTGAGGCCAGAAACCACTGCAAATAGCAACAAGTCCTGGGGAATGTGTAGGAGATGGAGAAATGTTTCAAACTAGTAAATGACTAAAGCGAAAATAACATAGTAACTTGCATAAGGGAATATAAACAGTCTATGCCGTGTACAAATTGCTTGTGAGGATAGCTGCAGAAGAAGAGTAGGTTGCACCTAGCAGATGTTAACTTGTGTAAAAGGAAGAGAAAATAATTTTCTGGCACATTCAAATCTCAAGAAAAGGAGGCTGCCTGCCGGTCTTATGGAAGGAAAAAAATGATGAAGCCTGAAGGACAGGAACATAACATTGGAAAGCAGTGACAAAGACAGAAAGCTGGGTGGTTAAGTCAAGGACTGAGTGGAGTATGAGAAATGCTAGGGGGAAAGAAGGTATGTGGGAGGAGAAGCAAGTAAAGTGGGAGACAGGTTCCTCTGCCGGTGCACGTGGGACATCAGTGGAAGTGAAGGACAGCGGGTGTTTGAGGAGAAGTTTGGAAAGTGAATTAGCAAGGAACTTGGAACCTGTGGTGGGAAGAATATTGTCAGAAATGGCATTCACAAAGGAAATGCATGTGGGCACTTTAAGGAAGAGGTCCAGGGTTAGAATCATGAAGTGCTGCTGAGGTTTCTTAACGATGACTTTCACCAAATTTTCACTGATTTAGTGATTCTTTTGGAATGCCTCAGTGCCTCCTAGATTATATATGTCTGAGAATTCTAGATGCTTTCTTCTCCACTTGCCTGAACTCTCTGTACTTCAAACATGTGGTGCTGTCTGGAAAAAGGTAAGTGGTTGACAGTGGATGTGCTATCACAGAAATCATCACATGCCTTTCTGACTATTAACTGGTCAGTTGACAGGCTGCTAGCTGCAGTCTCTGTTGCCAAGGAAGATGACTTATACAAGGTTTTGTCATTTGTTGGTATAATTGATTCTAAAGACCACTCAGTGAGATACCATTTGTCCACGCAGATCACCTTGCATTTAAATTAAAAAATCTTTGCTTTAGTATTAATCTTTGCTTTGTTATTAAATGATTTCTGTGAGATAGTAAGATTTTTAACAGGGGACAACAGTTTATGGTGACACAGCGCACTTACCCAAAATGTTGAACTATGCTACTCTAGGACTAGGAAACATTCACTGAATATTATTTGCCTGACTGATAATCCAAGAGCTCCTGTGTATATTTTTTCAAAATGGACTGGAACATGTAACGAGGAAAAAGAAATAAGGGAAAGAAAGCTATTGAGCCTAGGACAAATCATGGCTATTACCTCCGTCTAGGTAACTGGAAATTAAAAGCTGAAGGCCGTCTTATTCAAGGCCTGTGGTTAAAGTGTAGACTTGCAATGTTTTTGCTGGCTGTGGAACAAAAATTGGTTTCTGTGGGCTGGCTGGGCCTGCCTAGAAGCTGGGCTTCTGCTTCAGTTTTGCCACGAGCAGAGCCTGTTGGCAGCAAGTTGGTCTAAGAAAGATGGGGTCTGGGGAGGAAGGGAGCCACGTAAAGGCCAAGTGAGATGAGAGGCAGTCTGTGCCGTTGACATGAAAGGGAAGAGGCAGAGGTAATGTGCCGTTCCAGTGTGCTTTTCAAATACTTGCTTGGGACTGCAGTCAAAAGCCCAAGGGGAATGCTAGAAGAAACAGAACTAAAAATGCTTTTTGCCTGGTGATTTCCAGTTAAGTGGGAGATCTCTTCCACAAAATCTGGTCTGCCATTATCTACAGCTTGTAGCACTCAAACCAGTTAAACCCAGATGTGGAAATAAAAATGGTTTCTGCAGTCTGCACTACATAGTGCATTTTGTGCTGGGCATATAAAATTAAGCAATACAAACAAAAGTTCATGCAAGCAAGCTAAATCCCATATTAGTATCAGAAACTAAGAAGTATTTGTTGCATAATCCAAAACAGTCTTTAGTAATGACATAGTAAAGAAATAATTCATTTATAGTGAAAGTAGCCTAGGGTTCCGTATCTCCATACCTTCACCAGCTTTAAATTACTTGAATATTCCCTTGGGCAACGCTTCACTCTGTCATGTCACCCTCCTCCCAGAACTCCTTTCTCTCTCATTAGCAGGAAATTTCTGCTGAAATGTCTGTTGAAAATATTTAGCTTTGTTCCTTCAGCAGGTATCTTCATTTGTCCTGCAGATATCGCAGTCATAGTACACGCTGAAACATAAATTGTAAGCTTTTAGGCTCCTCTAAGCTAATAAATCAAATTGAAGATTATTTTTTTAAAATGCTGGATTACATCTCTAAAAACCAACTAAAACATCTTCAAGTGCCTCACATTATCTACAGCTCTTTTAGATGTCATTAACAGTCACATAAGTGGCATGCTGAAAATCAGACTTTGTTACAGGGGGTTCTCTGGCTTTTTACTGTCCTTTTTTAATTTAAAGCACTTTCAGCAATGGTATTAGGCTCTTCTCTTCTCCCCAGGGGTGTGGGGGGGAATGGACGGGTGGGCAGCAGGGGAAATAAATACTGTTACATATTTCATGCATCAATCAGATGCTGGTAACCTGCTGATGGTTACCAGAGAAGCATCAGTGTTAACCTCTGTCTCATCATGCTCTCTTACACCTTCAGGAAAATAATGACAAGTGCTGAAGAAGGCTTGATTTCAGGTAAGGACAGCTCAGCCTTACTCCTAGCAGGACAAAGCAGGTCCTAAATGTTCCAGTACTTCAGGGCCTGTGGCTCTTTGCAGCTCCCGCCCATGAACAGAAGGCCCCACTGGTCATTCATGGCTCTACCTGGTTCTGACACCATTAACTGCAGTGGGACTTCACCAGCTCACTGCACATGAGGATTTTGTTCCATCAGCCTCGGGAATAACTGCTGATTTACACCAGCGTGAACACGGAATTAACATGAGTACTCTTAATAGGATACCAGTTCAGAAGTAAGAAGACTGAATGCTAAGGTTCCATTGTCTTGAATTAAAACACTAGTGTTGAAAGGTCTTTTGAAAAAAATTTTGTGTCAGTATAGCATCGCAAGCCCTGGAGCAGCACCGTTAACTGCAGTTCATGGCAGTGCAAAAAGCAGTTTGATAGCAGATGTTAGTCTATTCTATTCTGAGTAATTCCTAACAAATTAAAAACAAATGCTACCTTAAATCCTGTGAGAACTTTTATATATATATATAAAAATCTAGAGCACAACATCTGTTCTTTATCAGTTTTTGTAAATACAAAAATAATTTAGCCATATGTAACCTGTCATTAATGCACACTTAAGGACAACTTACCTTTTAAAAATTTACAGCTCATTTTCAATAACAATCAAAATAAGATAGCAGAGATCCATGATTGTTAATTACTTTCATAATGCAGCAATGTTGATCAGTAGTTTTCAAAACAATTAAGCAGTTGTCCTGAGGTTTAACAGTATGCTTTATATGCCATTGTAGCCATTGAAATTATTTTTTGTATAGAATTACAGCAAATTCTCCACCAGAGAGAGCTGTTGCAAAATTTTTCCAACAGCTGTTGAACATGATTATTTCATTGATTTATAACCCAAATTATTAAATTCACCATGACAGGTGCAGATGAATCATGTAGTTTATTCCACTGGTCAAAGAAAATAATTTAAAGGGCAAAGCGATATACCTAACAAGGCCTTTTGGTTCATTTCTCAAATATTTATATGCTGATTAAATGAAAACAAAACAAAAACCCCACAAACCAAACTGAAACTCTTTCTCCATAATCTACCAGACTCTCGGGAACGGCAGAAATGCTTACAATTTCACAGAGCACCTTCAGAAGCTCTGCAGGTCTAGGGGAGGAGGTGCAGTACAAATTGTGGCTCCGTTAGAGGAATGTCTAGTGACTGCATGGGAGAAATAAGATGCACAATGCACTGGCAGCCATGATGTAACGTAGAAACCTGTTTTACTTCATTGCAAACGAATGGACAATATATATTGTACAATATATAATAAAAATACAGCTGATACAAGTGCCACTAATTAACCAAAAAACTAATGTTAAGACTTAAAAATGCTCATTTTTTGTAATATATACACCGCAGTAATAAGCCACAATAAATACATCAAATTCCATATCATTCATAATAAATACTGAAAATATAAATACAGAATAATACAGTTAATTTGAATAAATTATTATAACATAAGGTCTAAGTTAAGTTATGTTGAATATTATTGTAGCTTATATTACCCTTTGGCATCTTTGATGTTACAACTTGTTTTAAAAAAAAGAAAGGAAATTAAGGAAATGTGTAGTTCGTGAAGCTTGAAATTATTTCCATGTACAGATTTTAAGATGAACTTTCTTTCCCTTTGCTTCTTCAAACAGTTTTAAAAGCAGCAGTCAAATTAAATATGTTGCTTTACTGTTGAAATCTCCGCAATTTTAGTATGCAAGATCATCTGTAATGGAAAATGTTAAGTACTTAACGCAATTATTTTTCTCAAAAATTAGCAAAGTTAGACATGATATACAAATTTTAAACAAATGGCTGCAATTACACCACAATTTTACTAGTCCCATTTGAATGGATTACATGTCTGAAAGACCATCAACTTAAGTGCTTCTGAATCCATGCCGTGGTGTGCTACTTACCACTTGCCAACAAAAGACTTCAAAAGCATTTTATATTCTTATGGGGAAATACATATATACAGAGAGATGAACCACCTAAATGACAGGGCTGGACTAGACAGTGTAAATGTTATGTGGTTTGTATTTGTTAAAACAATGAAAACACTTCAATCAAAAAACGTATAAAGCGTCGGGTTTGTTTGTTTTTTACAAAATTGCTATCTATTAGTTGTAGATGGAAACAAATCAAAATAACCAACTGCCATGTTTTATGTCAACAGGTATTAACCAATACATTTTTATTAATTATTTTAATTTGTAAAAGATTATTACACTAGAATGCAATTTAACTTAAAAGATCAACTTTACTAAGACAATATTAAAGGCTGAGGCTCTTAGGAACAGATTTGTAATCTACAGCTTTTGACTATTTTTGCACTGTTAAATGTCTAGCGCTTATTTTACATCAAACACTTTTCACAAACTACACTTCAGACATATTTCTGTAGAAGTGCCTATAATCAGTCAATTAAAAGGGCCCAGTTGTTATGCATTATTTATGTGGACATTGTTATGTGAGAACTAAAGTGGTGGCATCTGTGTGAAATGGTTTGAAAAAACAGCATGCTTGCTTCTGGTTTTGCTTTAAGAGAACCAGCTGCCAGCGCACACAATGATGCAATCTTTTCAAGAAGCTTAAAACTCATGCTCAATCTACGTGTCGGAGACTCACAAACGGATGGCTGGTTCTTTACAGTGGTCCCCCAGTACCCCAGCAAGGCTGACCTTCACCTATAATCCAACCCAGAATTTCACTCTTTAGATCATCTTTAAAAAGTTTTAAGATAGAGAAACCTAAAAAAAAAAAGTAGCTGCCATAACATACCATGTCTCATTTGAAAATCCTAAGCTAAAATGCTAATAAAGAGGGCAGCTATTTCTTCTTTTAGTGTTTTGTTATCTGAAGAACAGGTTAGATTAGAACCTGGGAGCGGAGTTAACTGAAATGACATTGAACATGACTTTGCAGTTGCCATAGGTAAAGAAAAGACATGGTATCAATGCTTCTAGGGTGTTGCTTTGCTTTGTTTTTACCCCATGCTTTTGGATAAGTCTTTTATTTAATGTCTGCCTGTAGACAACCAGTGTGGAAAAATGACATTGCCTGTTTGCACTGAGTTCAGGTTTGGTTTAAAATATATTAAATAACAGAATAAATATTATGATCTAACATGGCCAAGCTTGTAGTGAACATGCATATACCTTCCCGTCTTTGCTCTGGGGATATCTTAATTTCCCTTTTTTCCTTCATTTCTTTCCATATATAATGTTTTCTTTTGCCCTTCAGAAGAAAAAATTGTCCTCGTCAATCTATCTCTTGCCTTCATCCTTCTTTTTCTCTAAATTGCCCATTCTGTCCTACCCTCACTCACTCCAGGGCATATCCACTCATGCCTCAAGACAAAGGATTATCTTGATCCTTGTGTTAGAACAGCGGTGTTCATTTGTGTCTTCCACCGTTTTTCCTTTCCATTGAGAAAAGCTAATCTGGTCTTGTTGGATTGTTGGAAAAATGCATTTTGAAGAGATCATATGTATGAGGCAAACTTCTTTTGGCTCGGTTCCATTTGACGCTCATTCACAAAATACCCAAGTAAAACAAGTGTCATTGTTAAGAACCAAATTAAGATAATTGAATAAATAAATGAGGTTTGCCTTTTGCCTGTTTTCTTGCTGTTCTCCCACCACCACCACCCCACCCCGCCGCCTTGGATGAAGGACTATCATCTTCTCAATTGAGAAGCAGCAATACAGAGCATCATGAATATGGTTCTCCAGTCAGTGGAATTCTGTGTAGTGGGTATCCTGCTCACCATAAAGCCTATGCAGCAGTAGAGCAATATACATTTTAACTTTTCCTTTTTAAGATCTAGTTCACTTCTATTTTATAAAAGGTTTTTTTTTAGTTTACTTATATTAGGAAAAAAAGAAGAAGAAGAAATCATAACAGTAGTTTGAAGGAAACTTTTGTTCCCCTAAGTGATGGTTTTCTGCTTTCCCTAGTCTTGGATTTCCATCCTGTACTGGGCTGTGCTGTATCAAGAATGACACTCTTCCCCTGGATCTACATGCTTCAGGAGGCAACAAGGATCTCCTACCACATCTCTGCAGCCTGCGGGGTAGGTTTCCTCCTGTTTGTTTGTGTGTGTGTGAAGGGGGAGTCTACAGACCCCCACTGGGACTGCTACCTTGTGACTTTCAGATTCAGAGCCAACAGAGGACTATTTTTCACCTCAGTTTGGATCTATTTACATGCTAATACTAAGTGGAAAATGAAATTATTTTTTTTAGCAAAATAAAGGATAAATAGCAGAGAGGACACTAGAGTTGCCCTTGTGCTCAATTTTAATGAAGAGCCTTACTGTAAAACAGACCTTTCCAGACACTAAGATGAAGGGAGGAAGGAATTAAAAAGAAAGGACTAAGGCTGCAAAACATCTGTTTCATGAATTGGATGTTCTTATAAAAAGTAAAATTCCTGGTATCAGCCATTAGGGTAGCGGAAAGTTCTCTAGGATTTTATAACATTTCTCCTTAAGCGAAAACAGTACTCTGGAAAATTTAATAGCAACAAAAGTAAAAGCAAAAGCTGCCTCTGATTTAGGAGTAGGAAGAGACAGTGAGCAGGAAGCAGTTACAAAGAACTCAAGCTTTTGTTCACTCAAACATCTTTACAACTAAATAGCACTTGTTAATCACTTCACAATGTTCACGCTTTGTATTTCACACTTCTTGGAGAAAATGGACAATTAATAATTTGCACATGGACAGCGATTACAGAGAACAGCAAAATTAAGGAATACTTTTAAAAAATTTGGGAACATTGAGAAAGCAAATGTTGAGATTTCTCCTACCAAGGAGTATGTTAATGAACTAGACTCTGTTTTGAAAATAACAGTAGCTTTCTACCATTCTAAAAAAATAGTAATCAGATTTAATATTTTAGAAATAAATTCTATAGAATATATTCTCTGAGTTAATTCTAGTTTTTCTAAGTATTTTACATCAAATGTTGTGCAACCATAGTACGGTAGATGACAGAATTACTCTTTAGCCTCAGTGGGAAAGCCTCACACCCCTAAACATTGAACCATTTCCCATACCATCCTCTTCTGCCCCTGTTCCCAACTGCTTCAGGAAATTAAACAACTGGCACATTTTTTTCATGAGTTTATACAACACATGAGCTATAATATGGGCGTTTCTTATTTAGCAAATGCCTTTTAAAACAGTACCATGGGCGCCTCTTGCTTTAGCTCTGAGTAAGGGCATCTGCTTTCCTGCAGGAGCAGCCTCGGGAAGCAGTTTCAACTGAGAGAATTCAGCTGGCAAAAGAAGATAACACGCGGGGGAATAAGACTGCCTGTTGCTGCCAAGTATAGCGTTGCAGGCAAACTACAATCTTGCTGCTCAAATGTTAAGCACTCAACAGGTAAGTGTTTTAAATTCAACACAGCTTTTATTCTAATATTCACCACGAAATTTATTGTTACACTTGCGCTCGTTAATCTCCTCCATGGAAAAAAGAGCTTGCTTTTGCTGTGTTTCAAGTTAGTGGTAAGATTTCTATTCGCCTCTGAGCTGGACTGGGCTTTATTGGGAAAGTGACTTAGTTTGCAGTACAAAAATTTAGTTATGATACCAAAATAGGCAGAAAAAACCCTGTATTTTGCCTGTTCTATAGAATTATTTTTTTATCACCATATCTCCAAGTACCTTACAAACCAGAGCACAGAGAATGGAAATGACACATCAGGACAAAGGCAAAGCCAACAGAACCCAGGTCTCCTCTGTCTAAGCCCAGTACTCTCTACCCAGTATATCACATTTTTATCAAAGAGCCTGGGAAATATTAAAAACATAATACATGTTCTGTTTTGCTTAAAAATGTATGTACACAATCTTTAACAAACTAGCTGTGTTTCATGAAGATAACCTCCCGACTGTGCGGCAGGGAATGCTACATGATCTGTCTGTTAGCACGCTTACTGAAATACGACACGCAGATAAAGAGTAGAAACTGGATCTGGATCAGTTAGCAATCCTAGTGAGTAACAACACCATGAATACTACATGCAGTTTCTGCAGAACTTGGACAAAAGGCAGGATCGCATTGTTAACTGACAGTTAACAGATCAGTGAGCAGGCTGAACCGTATTTATAGCAAGTGATAGTTACTGCGATAGCGTAATCAATGGCCTTAAAATAAATAAATGTCAACTCAAATTATGATTCACTAGCAGGATCTTGAGTAAATGAAAATTAGTTAAACTTTACAAATCTAGCACTTTCTAACATAAATGGCATACACCTCATCAAAGAATTCTTTAAAGAAAAGGGGAAAGAAAGCTTAGAAACTTCCACTGACCAGCTTTTCATTTTTTAAAGGATGTTCCAGTAGGCATGAGTTATAGCTCTTAAGAAACAATTGCAATTGCTGCAATTTTGCCAGAAAAGTTCTAGTTTTACGTCTATAGTCAGTTACAGCCTTATATATAAACTTATAACAATGCATTTTTTTTCCAAGAGAGACAACATTCACATTGTAGGCAAAAAGGTATCCAGTTTTAGGTGCTGTTCCAGTGATCTGTGTGAAAATTCTGTTTTGTTTTAAAGAGGGAAATGCTTGTGTTATGACTTATTTTTCTGAACTACATAGCGTAATCGTAAATATCTGATTTATTACCTGGCTTCTTAAGAGTGATTATCAGTAGCCAGATATTTTGGGAAATAAACCTGATAGAGCTATTAATGAAGTAAATATTTCCACAAGTGATGTACTGTCGATACAGAAGCAAATAATGCTGCTTGTCATTTAGTAACATAATACTTTTATCACAAAGAAATAAGCTTAGCCAAAATGAAAGGACTGGTTATCAACATTAATATTAACCAACTGGGAAATGGGAGACATCATAGATTATTACATACTAGCCCAGAAAATACGTTAGAACATTTTTCCATCCCATAATTTAAGTCTGATTTTCATTATATGAAGAGTACTTTTTTTCTTCTAAACAAAACTTCGATGTCTATTCAAAGGGTGGGAATCTTGACTCTCACCTGATTTCTACAGCCTACTCTAGCTTAGATTTCACATTAGAATTAGCCTGTCTGTTTTGGTCAGGGCTGTGACTTTTTTTCACTCCAGTAAACATATAAATGCTAGAAAAGGCCTTAGCTTTGCTATTTGCTGATATGGAATTGTTTGGGGAACAGGTTTAGCCTGTATAAAAAAAAAAAGGAGGTTTCTGGTGTTCTTTTTCCCTTGGTATGAGTTTATCTCTGTTCGAAGGCTTGTTGATATTATTATTATTATTATTATTAGTTGAGCTACCAGGAAATCTCCATTAGTTATAAACAGACTTGACTTTGTAACTTGTTGCAAGAACTAAATGAGATTTGTTTACTTTGTATACCGAGATCAGTTCTTGATCACAAAACATCAGATCAGATCAAAAGAAAGGTATTATTATTTACATTATCACCAGGTCGTTTAGAATATTTTTTCAACATAAATCTTTATTCTGCACATTTTACTTTGTGACTCCCAGGAATTAGCTACCTTGGCTCATCCCTGATGCCCCAATGGCACAAAGCATATACATCTAAGTACTCAGAAGTTTATACAGATGCTAGTATTAAGGAGGCCTGGGGTCTGAAGCCTGTGCCAATGAAAGTATTAAATAACCATCATCTCAGTATTTTAAAGCTAGCTAAGACGTATTTTATAAAGTTAATCACACTGTGCTTGCTAATATTATTAAAGATATTTTTCATGTGAAAGCACAGGGGCCAAGAAAATAATTTCTTATTGCTTAGTAAGGGGGTGAATAATGAAACAAAAAATTTCATTTAGCTTTCCCCTGAGAGAAACACCCTGGTAAAGTGTGCATGATCCTCCACCACACTCTGAGGTTAAAAAGCTGCTACTGATTCACAGCTACTGTCCCAGCTCAAGTAGAAGGGATCTGTGCTTTTGGTGCTGGTGTTGAGTGCCAGATTCAAGCCCGCTGTTAATGCAAGATGCCTATATACACAGAGGCTTGTGACATTTGCCTACAGAGTATCTTGAATAGAATAATATTATTCCTAGATGCAGAACTTTATGGACTAACGTGTTGCTCTTTAAAAATAAAGATGGGCATTTGCTGTAAGGAACTGGAGAATACATGCACTTACCTGGCTACTCAGCCTTTAGAGAAAGAGACTAGAGTGTTGTGGGACTAAGAGGAACAGAGGCTAAGGAGCTGCTGAGCCAGATAACCAGCGTGACTGCATTTTCCCAGGAGATGGAATACATTGCAACTGTGGAATCCGGTCCCTAGAAAACTAGGACTTTTTGATGCAGTTCATATAAAACACGTAGGACTTCTTGTGGAAACAAGTAAATAAAAAACCTTTCCAGCTACTACATGGAGTAAAAATATTTTGCTAATTTAGCATAAAAATGAGAAATCACTTTGTCCAGATTTCATATAAAAACAATTAAGTCGGCTTATTTTTTTTTAAAAAGCATATTTTAAATCTGGCAGTTTATCTACTGGAGTACTGTACAGGATGTTTTAAAGAGCTTCTAACCAGAAGAGTCACTGTTACAGAGCTAAAATTTACACTGTGTTTACATGCATACTGTTAACCATCTAGGTTTGACACAGATACAAACTAAGATGCTGATCCTTATTTTGACAAACAAGACAGGTCTACATTTTAACCCACTTGATGTATAATAAATAAAAGTTCAGTATTAGAAGAACAGGAGTGTTAAAATAGATTTTGAAATCAAAATAAGGCATTGCAGGATTATCAGTGTAGAGAAAAGCAGGTTCCTATACCTCCTTTTCTGAAAGAAAGCAAGGTTGGTTAATAAAATTAAAGGTTGAGATACAGCAGGTATTTTAATTCCCATTTCATTTAAAAACAAATGGAGTACAAGGTAATGGATATCCATAGGATGCACATGCTATTTTGCTTGTAAACTGCAGACGAGAGAATTTCTGAAGCTATTTATCCTCACTGAATCTGCTGATGCCTAATTAGACCAAATGACTAAATTTGAGATACGATCAAAAGTCCACAAAAGCCAGTCTCTTATTTCATTAAAACTGCTAAATATTTAGGAAATCTAGACACTTCCACATTTTTTTCCCATGCTTCATTTAAACTTTGATCAGCAAGACTCTGCTTTCATAAATCACCTACCGACATATTCATAAACTGGCTTGGGAAAAACATACGGGTTTTGTTACAATGAATTTTAAGATCTTGCATACACCTCAGAGTCTGGAGCTATGGCATTTCTCCAAAATAGTTCACAGTTCCCGCAGTTAATACCGTACTGCAAAATGGCACTAAAGTGCATAAGTATCTGAATGTTTGTTGGGCTAAAAGGTGCTGTGCAAGCTTAAGCTACTGCTTTGCCATTATATACAAGATCATTTTTCTTTGGGGAGGGGTACTAGTTCTGGAATGCCACCAATTTTAATTTTAATGGAGGATTGTCTACCGTTCACCTTTCTATAAGACGTAAATGCCCCCTTTCTGACTCTTCTGTTTGTCAAGAACAGTAAAAGAGAAAACAGTATATCCAAAAATGCATTTCAAGATAATCTACCAGACATGGTATTTAAAAAAAGGAAAAAAAAATATGGGAAAAAGAAGAATACAAGATACTCCAGATGAAAAGTGGACATGCTCTTTGTAACTAGCCATGGATCTTCTGATCAAATGAACATGCTGTTCATTTTTATCAAAACATGAGTACTAAACTACCATAAATAAAATACATACAGTACAGAACAATTAAAACTTTTTTGTACAGTAGTTACTTTTACGTTAAACTTACCATCTTTTCAGATATGTTGAAAATTAGGGCTCTAAACATGATTATTTCAAAGTATCGTTTTTAACAATCTTGCACAGGCCCGACAATCAAAAACACGAAGCTTTGATTCAGATAGCTTGGCAGGTTTCACATACTTTGATAGGTAGGCTACTTTGAAATACGTTGGGTGTGTTTTTTACTTACACATTTTATTTTTATCAAAAGACAGTTCGAATATTATTATTTAAATCTTTATACGAACTGGTTTGTGCAATACCACTGCCAGTGTAGCTTGAGAAAACAAAATGTGTCTGGAACATTGACTATAGTCCAAGTGTTGTCTACCTCTTAAAAAAGTAAGATTCTAGGAAATCCAATGTGAGTGCATTTTAATACAGGAAGTCAGTCTTAGAATAATTTTAATATTAAACAGGTACCGTTTCTACCACTGGTGATTTGATGCACTCCTCGTGCAGTCTGCTCTTTTCTGGGAGGTTTAGCGAATTCTCAGCAGGGTGCTCTTGTACACGACTTTCGCCATTCAACGCTGTAACAAAGCCGTCTTGAGAAGGACCTTTCAAGTATGAGTGAAATTCCACTTGAGGGTGACTTGGCCTGTGCTCAGTGTATAAACTGTTACATGGAGCACTGCTATCACCTTCAGAAGATGAGCAGCAAACAATCACTGAGGGGTTTGCAGAAGGGTAATGAGGGCTGCTAAAAGTTTCCTCTGATTGCCGTGTGTAGCCAACAAACTGTTCTGAAGTCATGTTGTAAGGCACCAGAGAAAGACTACCGTTCTTGACAGCATCCCTTTCTGAGTAAGTCTCACCGATCTGGTTAGCAGTGCCAGCAACGTGGTTCTCTATTTGGTAATACAGATTTGAAGAGTTAGTATAGTATGAGGCATTTTTAGAGTGGTTTTCATGCACAGCAGTTCCATCAGAGTAGCAAAGAACAGAAGGAAGAGGCACCATATCAGCATGGGAGCCCATGCTTTCTACAAAGTCATCTGCTTTTTCTTCCTCATCATCTTCCTCCTCGTCTTCCTCTTCCTCTTCATCATCATCTGATTCACTAGGGGCTAAACTCTGTGTGCTAGAATCTGTTACTCCACTACAAAAGCTACTCCCATCTTCCTCTTCCTCCTCTTCCCCTGGGCAGTCCAAGTCCTCGGCTGACTGAGAATGCATAACTGCAGCCGGAGGTTCAGTTTCAATCTCAAAATTTTCTGCAATTGAATATTCAACCGGATGGGGTCCTGGACTCATAGAACTGGTGTGTGCACTTATCTCACTGTGGCAGCCATTTAGTGTCGGAACTTGCTGCTCTCTATTTTTCTCCAGTTCTAGTTTCATTATTGTGTGCAAAAAGTGAGTCCGTACACGGATTGGGTTAAATTCAATTCTACCTGCTGTATTGCTACACCCTTCTTTAGTGCAACCGCACGGAAAAGACATACGATCCACCTTTTAAAAAAAAGAACACAGATTAACAATACGTAGCATAAGCCTGTGCTCTAACAGAACCTAGACAGCCTAGAAAAATACAGTAGTGAAGTGGAATTCACTTGAGAATTACCCGTAAGAACAGTCAAAGCTAACAGTAACTCAGCCAGATAGCCCTGGGATTTAGCACTACTGATGGGACAGTGGGGGACCCATACATGCGCCAGTGCTGCAGAACAGGAAAGGTCTGTTTCAGCTCTACAGGTGAAAGCATTACACAATGGAACAAAAAATAGGTAGTTTTTCTATATATGGATCTGCTACAGCTTTACTTCATGTTATGCTCAAATCCAGGCAAAAGCATTACCAGAAAGTCTGAAATTTGGTAAAAATCATGGAAACTAGCAATCTATTGAAACAAAATGAACTATATATAAAAAACCTTTATGAAGTTGCCAGTGGGGATGCTTGACCACAGTAGGAATAAAAACGCAAGTACAATTTAAAAGATATTCCAGCCAACTGCAGATGCAGTATTACAAGCTCAACAGACTGTGGGTAGAACTTTTCTATCTAACCTTAAACCATCTTAAATTTCTAAAAATGTGACTAAATCCACATGTCTGGTAGTTCAGTTAGACAGCTTAAGGTCTATAATTTTCATCTACACTGTAATACCTGAGTATCAAATATGATGCAGAAGAGAACCGTGTAACACCATCTAGTACATCTTCCCCCACATACGAAGATGAAAACAGGGACGGTAAAGAGAATACATTATTTAAAATAGCAGAGGAAGTTTAGCTTGGATTTAAGAGATGATGAAAAATGCATTCAGGAAGAAGTTAACTCAACTGCATAACAGCGACTCAGGAGAATTAGTGGAAACATCTTTTAGGGAGCATTTTGGGACATTTACAGCTCCACACAGGAAACTATGTAAATGTAAAATACAAAATACCTTTTCACTCTGAAGAGGAGAAATTACCTCCTATATTAGCAGATATTTTTATTGCCTACATGCAAATTCATCACACGTGCATTTTAAGTATCATGCGTGTTAAATAAAGGATAGTACCACACAGTGTCATTTATGGTTTCTCATTGAGTTTGGACTGGATTTCACATTTAGACAGTATGTGAATTGTCTCTAACATAAAAGGTAATATCCCTTCTGAAATCTGCAGGCTACTGATTCTTCTGTTGTCTGCATCTGCCTATTTAGATAAAGGCCAGAGAGGAATACGAGGAGCAGGATATTTGTATAAGAACAAAAAAACCCCAACAAACCCTAAACCAATCATAAAATACAGTGTTTGAGGAGGCTGGTTGTATTGCCCACTATATACTCTTAAATCTGAGCCTTAGAAAACTGGCTTGAGATCCCTAAGTGTTACTGTTTAATAAATAAATTAACTAATTTCTAGTAGTTATGACTTTTAACAGCAAAAAGTACACGTGTGCATGCACGTACACCCCTCTGCATCCCCTCGATAGTTAAATGACAATAATATAGACACCTACCTGACATTTTATGCCTGCAAGACTGCAAGTGCAACTTTCTGGATCACAGAACACACGGCAGTCACAGCCACAATCCTCTCTGGACAGGCGGATGGCCCGCAGCTCGTGTTTTTCTTCCACATCAATCTTCTTCACTCCAGAAGCTCGCAGCAATGCCCTTCGCTTTTTTGTCGGCAGGGGTTGTAGAAAGAAGTATTCATCTACTTCAGTGTTGTCTAGATCAATATCATCATCAGAAATGTCATCCAGTGTCAGCGTATTAGCTTCTTCAGATTCCACTGTACCATTCTTCGTCATCTGTTGCATAGAACAATTAACAAAGTCCTTACACTATACTCACACACACATATATATGCCATAGATGTAAATATGTATAATGCATTATGAATGTGGAAAGCCATATGTAAAAATGCTGCATGACTACCAGTAAGTTCCAGAATATGATTACAGATGGGATGAAAAGGCAGTTCTTTCACATTCAGCATATGAATTAAATACACTTTTTTAGATTCATGTTTGTCACAAAGCTAATTTTTTTCTAAGTTTCTAATTTCTCATCTGTTCTTGTATGTCCTTTATCATTTGTTGTCGTATGCCAGATCTCATGCCTTTCTAAAATTCTAATCTTTTCTATATTGTTTCGTTTCATAAGATAATTTTTGAGCTCTTAACTGATTCTAGTTCCTGTCTCTGGTCCTGAAAATAACCCTTTGTGTTGACATAGATTTTGGTACTTTACTAACCACTCCAGATTATTCCTAGGTAGTTAATGAAAATAAACTTAGAAAAAAAGGAAGTTGTTAACCTCTTGTGGAGGACCTTGAAAAGTTTTTAGAGGATTCATTTTCCTTTCCTAGAAACATGAATTTTTGAGTCTCTGTAGATACAAGTATCCTGGCACTACAGTATTTACTTACGTATAGTCTGGCTCTCAAACCTTTCAAAACTTGTTTCAAAATTAAACGGCCATGAGCATCAAGCACAAACATCCAGTGCCACTTTCATAAGATACCACACTTCTGTACCATACATGTAGAAAGGGGTGTACACAGTCAAGAAGAAAAGAACAAAAAAATACTGCACTGAAAGAAAGTTAATTTTCCCATCCATGGTAGAGCTCACTAGTTACTTCTGCTAGATAACACAACTACAGCATTTATAAAAATTCTTCTACAGAGAAAATTGCTTGAGAATCAAAAGAATATCAAATGTTCAAGTTCAGAGAGAGGATGACATTCACTGCAAAATATGTATTTTCTCCATCTCGGGTTACTCAGATTGAGCATCATACTACACAGCAAATGTGAAGCAAGTGCAGTTATATGATTATTTTTTTTGGCCACCTAATAACAACACTTTTTTTTATTATTGTTCTAGGGAATAATTTTGCTTAAAATGGAAAACCAACCAAAAAAAAAAAAAACCCCGATTGCCAATGTTCTCCCTGCTCTATGTAATGTTCTGAATTGATGGGGCTTAATTATATTAGCCAAGCACCTGGTCTCATACTTTTGTGAAAAAAAACATGGTGCAACTATGTGATAATTATACACTGGTGAAGTCTCACGTCTCACTGGCATTAATAGTTTCATCCTGGGCATCACTATGACCTCATAAAAACAGCCCCCCATGAATGTAATTTGAACACTTCTTACCTACAGAAAAATAGTCATTTGAATACTTTCTGTTTTGCCTTATTTACTTGCAGAAAATTTCAGCTTGGCCTGTCATCCCAAATAAATTTTTAAACACCAGTTTTAAATAGAGATAACATGCTGAAGTCATAACTACCGTTACCTGTTTCTTGTGTATTTCAATGTTTAGACATTTAGCAATTATCACTGTAAAGGTAACTCCCTGTTTTGCTACTAAATCCTGTCATCTCCATCTAGCTATGCTTCTTAGGTGTAAGACAGCAGTCCTGAATCTTACCCATTCCACTACTTCTGCTTTCATTATGTTCCCAGCTGTTTCTTTTTCCCATTTATATTAACAGTTTGTCCTTTCCACAATCTTTCGGACTGTAACTGTCATTTATGGTGTTACTGAATTACTGATGATGGACTCCTACTGACTGCTTACTCTTTTTTGTAATTGCTATTCTGTGTTTATAACAACTGTGTAAGACAATCACAGAAAAAAACCCCAAACTAATTATTCCTGACTTGTGAAGTCAGGTTAAAAACAATAATACTCTTCTCTTTGAAGGCAAACAGTCTCAGTGTCATGGCTGGTAGCCCTTACACACAGTATATGTGTACACATTACACTGCACAAAGAAAAACTACCCTGAGATCAGTAATCATCCCTTCTTAGCAATTCAGCATCGTATTTATTAGTTCATGCAGAGGTGTCGTGCCACTTCCGCAATGCTGCTTTATAGGCGTTATTGCTTCCTTCTCTATTCAGTTTATCTCAATCCTCTAACTGCAGCCTTCAGAGTTTAGTGCCTTCATTTTATTTCATGTTTGTTTATTTACCATGTCTGTTACCCCTGTAACATTCAAATCCCTTTATATGTATGTACTTCTAGCTCTTTCTTCATCTCAAACGCAGGTATTTTCAAAAACGTCCTCAAACTTCCTTCAGATTGGTTCCTTACTCTATTTTCTATTTTTCATTTCACTTTACAGTGGCTAAAAATAGAGGGGGTAATAGCTCCCTAATCAGTTCTGCCTGGCCCCGGGACAATGGAGAGATTATTTACAGCAGGTATGTCAACATATTCATTCAGTAAGGTAGGAAAGACGTAAGAAGCCATCCTTTTTCTGTAAAATCTACAGTAAGAGACATGTAAATCCACAGAGTAATTAAATGCCTCTTGAATTAGCTGCCTGAAGCTAGTGGGAGGGAATACTCCACTGTACATGTAATTCAGCCTGAATGTTCAAATCCAGAATGGCATCCTTGATATTTTATGTTTTTCATTTTTTGTTAGCTAGGTACAACTAAGTACAGTGTATTTATGTTTCTTTGCTTTCTTTTATTTTATGTAATAGGAGTATGAACTACCTAAGAATTCTGATTTCTCCATTTCTAAATACACAAGGCTCAAATCAGTCCTTAAGCAGGTCGCTGTTATTTAATTGCCTATCAGATTTTAAGTTTGAAACCGGAAAGGGAAGGAATTCTAATCCCTGCTTCTGTAATTATTTTAGTATTTTATTCCATTACTATTTAATAAAAATTCAGTTTCAGGTCTCCATGAGGTGAATGCTGTAACTGCTCAGCTTAACAAAGGCACCTGTGGAACCATACCAAACCTGCCATGAATTTCTCCTCCTCCTGCTGCCAATCGTAAGTGCTTTGCTGCACAGCGCAGAGCATTCGGGAATGGGCTCCAGTCACATGCTGAATCCCGTGTGCGTCCAGCAGGCTGGAAAGTCAAATGCCTGGGCAGCAAGCGGGATTACACAGCAGTCTGCCATTTCAAAGCACTACAGCTCCTGCCTCCTGCGCTGGATGACTTCCTTATCGTCTCCTCTGATATTGTTTTCTCGATTTTGTCACACAAAGAACAAATGAATTAATGAAAGATTCAAACATTGCTCAAACAAGTATTTGGGTAACTACAGAGGGAGGAAGATTATCAAGAACCATCAAATGCACTTTCCAATACAGAACTTCAGGGAAACATTAAGTTCTCTTGATTGTGACAATATTGCTCATCTGAATTAAACTTGATATGTAAAATTTCTCTCATAAAACTAAAGGTTAATGTCCTAACAACAGAACCAGGCAAAGGCCAGTAAGTTTGTGAAGCCTTTGGGTAAAATTCACTTCCATTCTGTAAAACATTAAAAATTTACGTTAGACACCTCTGCCTGCCCTGGATGGAAATTATTCCTTACCGTTGCATCCACAGACCCAGAAGCCTTAACATCACTAGCATCATACTAATCATTTTAACAGATCTTAATCTGAGGAGACGTTATGGCTAAGCAATAAGGACTATTCCAGCTAATTTACTGTGCTTACCCATGAGACAATAAAGTAAAGGCTACCCTGTACCTTTCATCTTGACAAACGATGGCTTTTATGTCCAGATCGCCATTAGAATTTTCACATACTGCTGCTAACAAGTGTTTATGCCGCTGTCAGCAGTGTTTACACCAAAGTGCTGGTGCTAAATGGCTAAAGTGACTGGAAGATGATTTGTTAAGTCTTTATCTGCTCTTCATTAAAAGAAGTTTCTTGTTTGGCTCTTCAACTTCAGCAAGTAAAAAAATAAACAGTACCTGGGTATTATGTCAATTTCAATACATTCCTGTATTTCTATTATTTTTAACACATTCTACAAGAGACAGTGCTTTCTACCTACAGACTAGCATATTTTAATCCAATGCAAACATTTTTAAAAGGGAAACTGAAATTACAAACCACACCAAAAGTGTTACTTTCTGCTTGCATAATGGTTTTCAAACAGCAAAACCTCTTTGAGCAAACTCTGCCCTACTTCATTTTCTCAGTCTTCATTTTTCTGTGATTTACAGTAATTTTGATGCAAATCCTGGCTGGTACATTTTCATGACAGATCCTAAGGTGACATTGTCACCTTAGAACACTACAACATTTCCTTTTTATATTCATTTAGAAACCATGTGAATGACCAAGCAGCTCTTCCATCTCTATAACGGGAAACTGGCAAGCCCAGTGTCTTAAGCAAATAAAACATGCTCAGTGCTTTACAGTGACTAATTCTGTGAGTCCTGGATTTGCTTCTAGGAGGTAAAGCGGGGTTTACTTTTTTTACCCCAAATGTATAATCAGGGATGCAAATAAAGTGAATTTAATGGAATATTTAAAAAGGAAGTTTTCCATTCCCTGTTTTTATACATGCTCTAGAGTGAAGAGAAGTATTTTACTCTAGTAAAAGATTTATCACTAGTAAGATGTTACCATTTTTAAGCTACTCTCAGGATTCTGAAGACCTCACCACAATTTCTTAATATTTGAATTGAAACTCTGGAGTCAGCTTACCAGTTTCAGAAGATGCTAGTAAACTACTCCCACATCAACTGCTGAGGATCAATGAGGAAAGAATCCCAACACTGCTGAATTCGGTGTAGGGGAAAGGACTTTCATATTTGGTAAAAGGAAACAATTAAAATTAGGGCAGAAGCAGGAATGAAAATCAGGCTTTCCTTATTCACTGAATACTTATGAAGAGATTTTGCAGGAACTTAACAGTCACAGTAAAGATTATCACCCACTCAAAGAAGTGACTCGGGAGATGGAAGAACATGTTGTATTTGGAAGAGGAGCAGAAAGTAGCGTCCGTCCCAAAAAGAAGATTGGGCTGGAGTGATGTAAGTTACTGAAGAAAAGAAATCCACCTCAGCCAAGAGGAGAATTATAAGCCAAGCTCTACTCCATACAGGTGAAGGCTAAAAGGCCTCAACCCATCTTCAGAGGTAAACAGGATCTGTAATTTTCCTTAATTTACTTTAAGAAAAGGAAAAGTGAAATACTTGCATGCCTTACTATTCTTTACTCACTCCACTGGCGATTCCTCTGAGCTGACTCCTGGAAGTCAGCCAAGGGATCTATATGAGCCATTGGTTGCACTGACACAGCTCAGCTCACGCTGGATGCTCTGAAGATCCTGCAATGTGAGATGTTTATAGAGGTATAATCTCTATCTAGTGATAAGTCCCTAAAACTCTAGCTTTTGGTTTCCAACCTGTCCAAATATCCATCTTTAATTTGCCTTTGTCCTGAGCGGTTTTATGTTTGTTTTCATTATGACAGTTCAAATTGTATGAACTATTTAAAAATCTATTTAGCTATTCAAATAAAAAAAAACAATTAGAGGACTGAAAAAAGTAATTACAATAGTAATGGTCATACAAGCTTCATCAGGAGTTCAGACACAGAACTCATGAATGTAGCTCACTCCAAGGGAAATTGTGAAAGACTCTTCTTAAACTTGGAGGGTGCCAGTTGGCTCTGGACAACTGTAGCAGTATCTGAGACAGAGAGACAATATCAGAAAAGAGGCTGCGGAGCACAGCGGTAGGGTTACTATTCTAAATATTGTTCACTCTTAATGACAGGATTCATCTGAAAAAGAGCCCCAAACACACGTAACAGGCCATTACACAGGAAGTGTTTCATCCATTACAAAAATATTACAAAACCAGAAGTTCTGCTAACCATTTTAAAGAGGCAGAAGGGACAATTCCAAAAACACAATCCCCTTCTCTGTTCTCCTCTACTCAAATACACAGCTTCTTACCTCTTCTATGCTGTATTTAAAAAGACAGCTTTCAAAACTGTAGCCAAAATTTGTTCCGACTAGCTAACTGATAGAGCTGGTTAATCTGACATTTCTTCTTTAACACGGACACCCTCTGGTGAAATATTAAAGACATGTAAAGATCATATAAATAAGTACACTGAAAAAAGAAAGTATTTTTAGTATTAGCTTCTTACTTTTTGCCAAATTTGCTCAAGCTGGCCAAGAAAATAAGCTGTTTCACTTTCTGTACTTAGGAACTTAGTACTTTCACCTCCAGTGCCCCTGTCTAACAGGGCACCATGTAAGGGCTCAGAGGACTCATTCTCTTCCCAGCAGTTCTAGACTTCTGCTGGACACCCTGTTCAAGGTTAACATCCCTCCCTTTCTGCCTGTGCTCTCCCCTCTGCAGAAAACAGAATAAACAACAGCCTCCCTGTAAAGGACTCTGAGGTGCACATTGATAAAAGCTACAACAGCACATGGCAATATCGAACAAAAATACATCTTCAGTAATATAAAAAAAAAAAAAAAAAAACCAAAAACGGAAAAATGCCAGTGTTTTGGTTGGAAACGGAGTTGACAGAAAGGAAATGGTTTTGCTTAACACACACATGCTGGGCCCACATAGCTCTGACACTGTTCATTCAAATAAATAGGGCAGGGATCAAAGTCTTGAACAATTTTACCTTCAGTTTTAGAGAATTGAGTTTTTCCTCCCTTAGATGCTCTCTTAACATCTCCCGGTGAAGCCTCTCCTGTTCCATGGCAAACTCTCCAAGTGTGTACTGGCGCACACTGTTGTGGCGAGTAGACATTCCCAGTGTGCTTCCTCCTTGGCTGGGAACACTGGTGAAGCCTTGCCTTCTCGTGAAGTAATACACAGTAACACAGTTAAAATGGACATTTTTTGTTCTCTTCCGCTTCTCTCTCTTCAGGATTGAAGAAGCTAGAACAGACAAGAATTACAGCATGAATGATAACTTGAAGTCAAAGCAAATTTGGTACTTGTGTAGTTCTATTTGCCTTAGCAATACCTGACTACGTACACACTGGAGTTCTGAGGTGTGCAATCTACGTAAGGAGGTTACATTAAAAATATTTACCATATATGCAAACCTAGAAGCCATGACAAACTGCTACAATCGTGAACACCGTTTGTCTACTTTAGAACAGAAATCCTTGGCCAGGACAGCTGTGTTTTTCCCATAGCATTATAAAAATGTTTTATTGCTGTACAAAGGAAGCAAATAAATCCCAGCAAAAGGAACTTCTTTCACAGTGCGGCTGACAGCCGTGAGAACAGCTGACCCAGTCTCTCACAGGTCTGTATACACTGTCGCTGTTCTGTCAGCAAGGCTTAGCTGTGGAGATCTGTAACTACATCTTCAAAGCACTGGAACACATTGGCACAAAAGATTCCTCTCTCTTATAATCTAAAATATGAGAAATTAGTGTTAGAAAAACTATAAAGTATGTTTAGTGTTTTCAGACTGTCTCAGAAATTCATACCATTGTCATCATCACAGAAAAACATAGGAACAATGCTGATTAACAATCAGATCCACTTCCTTTTTCCTTTACATTCATTCCTTTTCTTTTGCTGCCATCCACTGAATGCACGTGTGTGCATATATATATTCTAATGTGTAGGGCTGTGACAAAAAGTTAAATCTAGTATTTCTAATTCTTTTCTGATTCCCCTCACACTTGTGCTCAGCTTTTTCTATACACACATGCAGTACCATATGAAATGGATTTATTTAAAAAAAAAAAATCCCAAATGTTAACTGTTAAATATTGTTCTCTTTCTACAGACATTTAGTAACTCCTTGCAGCGATACTGATCTATTGTTTCTCACTGTTAACACTGGTAAGCCTTTAGAGGGGAAAAAAAAGAGACACTAACATTCAAGAAAGACAGGAGACACTCCTTGATTTTTAAGACGAGCAGCCTGATTTACTTGATTTATTGCAAAATGGCAATAGGATTTGAGAATGTAGATAAATCATTGCTTTGCAGTTTACAGGCAACAATTGGACAGGTATGAATGAGGGACCTAACTGCTAAAATCCTGGCAGTAAAATGATTTTAAAAGTGCCTGACCACTATCGAAAGACTTGGAACCATTCTATACAAGCAGTAAGAGCAACATGATGTACACTGCTAATCTAAAATTGCACCATCTCTAGAGACTGGAAGCACTTGACCTTCAGCCTTGGTTTAACAGGTCTGGTTTATTGTCAAAGTTAAACCATAGTTCATTCTCTAATCATCACAAATACAAACCCCCCAAACTTCTACATTTAGTTATTCAGTCCAAAAAAATAGCATGATCTACCCAACTATATGAAAAACAAGTATACTAGAAAATATACCCCCGTAACAAAAATACAGACATATGTCCTACTGACATGATCATAAAACTATTTGAGGCTGAGTAAAACCTTGAAATAGTGTTATTTTTCCTAAATACCGATAAGCAGCTAAAAGTATATTTTATTATATAAATAACACACACTTCTTCAGTTATACTGCAGGTATGTCAGATTATAAATACAAAACAGATAAGAAGCTCAGGTCCTATATTCGCTTACATGCTCGCAGTAAAGGGTGTTCCAATAAAGGTGTAGGATGTACACAGAGGAATAATAGACAAATTCTGTTACATTGGGCATGTTTAAACTTACATCCAAGTTTAAGCCAACCTCCCATCAACACAGCCTGTCAGAAAGCTTTACAGGAAGCTTTTGGTGGGGGAACAGGGTTATTTTGTTAGAAGAGCCCACCTGAGAGGGATGTGTCAATTTTGCATGATATTAATATTGGTTTAACATACTGTTGTTTTTCATATATGCCACAATTTCAAAACAAAACTATCTTTAATAAAACCAAATTTTAAGGGTATGGAAGACAGGGTAGTTTTGATATTGTGATGTTCTCTTTCAATTTAGAGTGAAAGCAAATACTCTGAGTCAGAACCTTCACTGCCTCTATTCCACACAGGAAAGTGCATATTTAAAAATCCTGCTTCTGCTGGAGAAGGCATCTAAACCATTCTGGGATGTATCCAATTTCTGATATAACAGCATTAGTGTTTACTGTCCATTATTTGGACCTCTATTTCGGAAGAAACATTGACAGCTACTGAAGGGCAAGTAGCTTTTTTTAGCATGTAATAGAACCAGCCACAAATGGAATAAGAGAGAAAACTACAGTAAATTATTAAAGGAAAGAAAAGACATAAGGTTAATCTTAGAAAAAAATCATATATATATATATATGCGCTTCATGAGGGAACAGAAGGTAATTGTGCCTGTAAATCGCACAAGCTAGTGAAAGCCTTTGAATCTCCATCTGAAAACTGCAGTACCTACCACACAAGGTCTACGTTGACAGTAGTTTGGTTTATACCTTAGCTGTGGAACTCATGACATGGCTGCTTACTGGCAGGAATACCAAATGCTGGAATAAAAGTGCTTCCACTTTAAGTCTGACAATCTCTTTATGGAAGAGATACTACTTCCATAATATTTCTATATGCCTTTCTATACATAAATCAACCTTAAGTTTTATTTATGCACTACACACTAATATTAATAGTTAAATAAAGCTGGGCAGACAGCTCTGCAACCTAATTACTTCCGGCTGGAAAAAAAAAAGAATGTCATCTATGATAAAAACTGTGTTACATGAACGAGCTTTTCCACTATGTGGCTTTCTGGGGAGGGGTGGGGGTAGCCGTGTGTGTGCTGTCAAAAGTTAGAACATGAATTTCGTACAATGCCATAAGTTTATGCCTAAAAGTTTCATCAGCAGTCTCTCCCAGTAAGACTAGCTGACATCAGCTGATTTAAAGAACCCATTAATGCATTCCTTCAGCTTTTTTACGGTTCTTACCACTTTTACTAATTAAATTATCAATGCCACACTATCGAAGTTGCTTGGGTTTTTTTAATATATCACTGACAAAAATTGTCTTAAAATAGAATTAAGTTGAACTTTATGAAAATGCCGGCATACTGTAACTGCAACACCGCTAGCACTATAAATCCAGCACTACGCTACTGGACTGAAGACAGCATGACAGCTGATATAATTTGTTGTAAATGTCATTAAAGTTCATTATTTTATTTATTAACAATATAGTTCTGAGTGAGAGAAATTATAGGATAAACTGTGTAAGTAAACAAGCATGTAAACATTTAGAGCCCTCTGATTCTATGTGATTATTTTTTTCCTGAAATACATCCTGTCTTTTGGGTTTGCTTCTGTCTCACCCAAGAGCTCATGAAAGGGATGAGCTAAGGCTCTGTGAGTAACTCCATAGCCACCTCTTCTACATTGCTGCTAGGAAGCAGTCAGAATATCTTCCTATTTATAAGAATGTTGTTTACAAGAGCAGATCAGGCAGGAACTGCAGAAGATTACAGGATTTTATTTGATTACTCAAAAGCACAGATTAGAGCTGTCAGTGAGGGGACTGGAGAATTGCAATCACCTCAGTAACCAAGGACACAAAAGGAAGCACAGTCAGCACTGCAAAGGCATTATGTTCTTGCTCTACTATACTTAAAATCTCTGAGCAGAGGGCTGCCTTAATGTGACCTCAAAAAAGATTATTATTAGATACTGAATGGAAATGTTGAATATTTGCCAACATCAGGGACAAAGTGCTCTATAACTCATTCAGTCCTTTTGCTTCACACTAACCAGAACTCAGATTTTCAGATCATCTTATCAAGAGACAGAGACATGTGTTATTTTGCATGCACTGTACCTTAATAGTATGTGCAAATCAGTTGTATTCACTGTGAAGGACACTGCTTAACTCAAGACAGAGCAGAAGGACACGCAAAATACGTATTTTCTGATAAACTGGAAAGCATGAACATATGCCCAGACAAAATGTATTGACATTAATCAATTAGTAAACTTATTTTAGAATGAGGGATGCAGATTGTGCATGGCTTGCATGCCTTTTTCGCAGGAAACAAAAGCTCGTAACCTAAAAATGTATCCATAGAGAGTGTAAACACCACTTTTTCAGAAGAGATCTCGTAATGGCTTCCTTGCTTGGCCAGTCTCAAAGAAGTATTTACATGCCATCTGCCCGTGTAACAAGTGGTATCAGTGAATGCCACTGTCATCTGTTCTGCATAAAAAGGGTGACACTGACTGCAGGCAGAGCCTGCTAGGCAGAGACGTGGGTTTTTAGCAGGTGCTGGACACACACTGCCAACAGGAACTAGAAGGTGGGGGGTTGAAAATGAATGCCACCACCTTGAGTCTAGCAGTTCATGGCAAATGAGGACGCCAGAGGGAATGGGAATATTTATCACCACCTAAAACTTTCCTGTGGATCACACAGGGTCTTTAACACATTTATATACTACAAGTCTGCTATGTTCCATGGAAGGAAAAAACATACTGCATTCTCATATATTTAAACAACTAATATAATTTTCAGTTCTGTGTTTCAAGATTATATGGAATTAAGTATTTTTGGCAGATACAGAAGTACTGTAATGCATAAAATATATCAGTTATCAGAGGGAAGGGTTATACTGCTAAGAACGTAATTACTGCTACAGAACTTTTTCTCAGAAAAGGTCACTATATCTGAACATGGTCTTCAGACATGGGTATCTTCAAACAGGACTGTCAGAATTCCTCATCTGAAATACCATCAACTGGGGAAATTTTGATTTTTGGCATTTGACATTTGAATGGCTCAGTTTCTGGGTTTAGCAGAGCAGAGCCCGAGTTAATAACCTGCTTGCAACTAGCCTGCTTCCTCATGACGTCAAGTCAGGTTCCACAAGCTTATCAGCTCCTCGCTGTGCAAAAGCAGCTGCTGCAGAATCAGGGCTGTGTCTGAACAGACATCCGTGCAGCATCCGTGCAGCACGCGGCCCGAGCTAACAGCCACAGCACAGGTCATCTGCACCACAGACCATTTATGGCAAATCTGGGAATTGTCTGTAAACAAAATTCCTAAAGGTGTGGCCAAAAGAATTAAAGGAAAACTTTTAATAGCAAACAATTGTTTAACCCAAGCATGGTTAATCCACCCTGGAAACAACCTGCTCTTTGTGCTTCCCCTTTTTGCTATCTTTGTTCATGATGTGCCTGCACAGATACACAGTAGGATGCATTTATTCATCTTTTTCTCAGTTATTAACCTCTCTTGTAACAATTCTCTTTATCCACAGCAGTTATACTTTATTTCATGACTACATATGGCATTTCTGCCACTTCCCTTTCTGCACAATTCCTGGCTTATGCACTTCTCTGGCTATTGAGCATACAGGGCATCTCCTAAAGTTTCCCAACTTCACCTGAACGGTGAGCCAGAGACCTGCAGAATGGTGCAATGCCTAAATGCTACAGAGCGAGTTCTTTTTGTTATAGCCCTGCAGTTGTCAGTATTTCAGTAAGGCCCTTTTTCAGGCATTGGCTGTAGTACAGAACAGAGATAACTGTTCAGCCGTCATTCAAGAAACTGAGGTTTCAGTGATTTATTCATAAGGCTGCACACTGACATGAAACAAGTTTTGTCACATCAAGACAACCTTTTCCTACACGTTACCACTCCCACACACCGCTACCTCTCCAAATTACACAGATTAAGGTTTGGCTCTAAGGCTGTCTTACCCAACCTGTAGTTTACTAGACACGGGAAGATCAATGGTCAAAAGATTAAAAATAGAATAAACACAAACATCATTATGATTATTCCCATAGGTGGTAAATTATACACATGGTTGAGGACCATCTCCTATACTGGGACACCAAGTCGTGACTGGTATGACCATCATTATTACAATGGTTGCAATTTAAAATGGCAACGTTTTACCTATCAAAACAAAAAGTAAAATTTTTATCATCCATTGGCTAACAGTAATGGCATATAAGATGGTTTTACCAGAAAGACTAAGTGTTCCTCAGATTTTTTTTAAGCTTATAGGTACCGGTTCAAGTGCATTAAATGGATTTTTCCAGACACAGCATGTCCCATATATCTGCATGAAACAGGAGGCCCCATTAATTCGTTTTTCAAAGATACAGTGAAAATAAACCTTTAAATTCAGAACTGAAAAAAGTATCAATATAAAAAAAAATACAGCAAACCTGAAAACAACAAGAGCCTTAAAAAATAAAACTGTTCTGTAAAATAGCTTCCATGGCTCCTGTTCTTTCTTGCCAAGGCTGCTGTGTCACATAAATCTCCATCACCATGTTGATTAATGGTAGAAGGGCAAATATTACGAATAGCAGTCCGGCAATAAAACTTCCCCGTCAGATTCATCCTGGCTAAAGTATGTTGTACAAAGTATTGATCTGTGCTAGAATTCTGTCACCAAACAAACACAGCAAGTGAGGAAATACTTTCTGGGTTTGGAAAAAGTCTCCTCAGCAGAGAAGGTAAGAAAAATGGGAGCCATTCAAGTCACGTGAGGTTAGAGAATAAAGAAGGGCCCTTGTTCGTCAACAGTGAATAAAAGAGAATGAAACAATTTACATGGCAGAAAAGTTTAAACACGTCAAGAGGAATGTATGAACAAACAAGGGTGAAGAAAGACGTGGCAATACACAGATTTATGACAAATCAAGTGTCAGTATTTTTGTAATATATTTTAATATAACTAGAACACTACGGTTAGAGACTGTCTCTTTAGTGTTGTAGTTATATGGAAGAAACCACCAAGTCCTGGTGGTAAGTTAGTTTCAAATAATGGTTACCACCTCTTTATTCCTACCAACAGGCTCATAATTATAAGATTGTTTTCACTTGCCTTCTGATTTGCAAATAAAATTTACTTTCACTTTCAGTATTATTGGGAGACTGAAGAATTTTATTACTAGTTCATTTTCGACAGCTTATTCAAAGCTATGTATCAGCAGCTCTCTAACTTCTGAAACTGTGTGCTCTTCTTCCCTTTCCCTGTGCCGCACCAAGGTATTTTCAAAGCACCGAGTGGAAAGCTAGAAGTAGAAGAGATTCCTACTGACCTCTGCACGTGGGGGTGAGCTGTGTACCTGCAAGCCCTTCCCAGCCACAGGAGCCAAGCAAGCTAGGAAGTCCCCAGCCCAGAGAGGCGCAGAGGGAAGACACTGGTGGCTGCCACCTGCACCCAATATTGTGAGCCACTGCCTCCTCCCACAGATGGTATGAAGTCCTGAAGCTGCTTCTGGTGCCTTTTCCTTCTCCACCTCAAGCCGTATTTTCTGCTCTCTCCCCTGAGAGTGACCGTTATTTATCTATTTGTAAATTTGTGAAAAATTAAAGGCACAACCCCCCCAACTCTTTCCACATTTGAAAAATTCCCATTTTATCGTATTTATTCATATTATGTTTCTTGTGTGTTGATAACAGATGTCAACGTGTGCCCATCCCACTCCCAAATCCCAATAAAAGTAACTTTGCAAAGGGGAAAATCAATATTGACACTAGCAGTCCAGTGCATCCTAATGAGAACCATCCAAGTTGTATTTGTATATGAATAAATTGTAACTGATTAAATGGGTAAGGAACGGTAATGATGTGCTGGCAGGCTGAAACAAAGTTTTCCTGAATTGCTCTTGCATACATACAATGCATTATACAGCTGCACTTTTCCTTTGCACATCCTTGTTTTCCTCTGGACAGGGGAGCTACAGCAGTGTGAAGCCAGTGAAAGACAGAGCATTTCCTTCTGCGTGTTTAGTGGCCAAAACAGAACCCAAATCCCCCCATCTGGGAAGAGATCCTGCTCTGGCTGTATTTGTCTATGAAATGCAAAACCTGGTTCCTAACTTTAGAAAACCCTGATAGCAATGACATTTTAAGCCCGTCATGTTTTTCAAACATTTTTTACTGAGAAACTGGTAATTCTTTGACTACAAAATATAAATGATCTCAATTCTGGCTGAACTCCAAGACATAAGCACTTTCTTCTGCTGTCTCAGCTATTCTCCTGATGTCAGCAGAGACACATTAAAGTAAATGTGAACCGTATGGCTACCCGGCAGATTACTAGCACTCTTGCATCAATGAGGGCGAAGTAATTCATTGTCACCAGCGCAGAAATATTTGAGGCACATGAAAATTTCAAAAGGCTGGAAAAAACGTGTATGAAGCAGCCTTTTGGATTAAAGCTCTCCTAGACTGGAGGAAATGCTGCTTTTCTTCTACTCTACTACCCATTTCTCTGTTTTTCATATAGTCTTAGTGCCATATAAACCACCATGGAAGAAGCATTAACAACATTCTCCGCCTGTTCATGGCATTGCCACGCAGTGTTGCATCACGTCTAACACCACAGAACAGCAAAGCCTAACTCATCATGGTAATCCAGGTCAAAACATCACTTACAAAAGCCAGCTCACTTGGCAATCTTCAGAGAAAACAAAAACTTGGGAAAAGGTCATATTCCAGAACTTGCTGCTACCTCTGTTTCCTACCTCTCCTACGCCACTGCCTCCCAAAAGAGATTTTTCTGAGTCTCTGCACGCTAGATTTACAATTTTTAATCTCTTAATGACGAAACACTTTTCCCACATGCTGAAAATCCACATTAAGAGGAAATGCTGTGACATACAATATACCTTCCCAAGGAAACGTGGGCTTGAGAGCAGGGAGGTATTTTCCAAAATAAATTTGAACCTAAAAGTCTTGAAGGGAACTACATACTCGGGCATAAATTGAGCAGTGGAAACTGGACAGGACAAGGACAATGCTGTGGAACAGCAACACCTACCCTAGCAGCATTTCACCGCTCCATCCTTCTGGTACCTGCCTCTTGGGTAAAGTCAGAGCTAAATTCACCTCACAGGAGGGGCTCGATGGGAATGACTGCCTAATGCTAGATTTATGTCACATTTGAAAAGGTTTTTAAAAAATACTAGCTCACAGACAAATCTGACATGAACAGGAGAGGTTTTTCATTTGTACTTTAGTTAAACATTTTACCACACTCTCAGAGTTTTGTCTAAAATCTCACAGAAATGTCAAATTCTTGGGTCACAAGCTAACAGCTGGAATTGTACTGCTAAAATTTCAGTGAAAGCTTTAAGTTTACTTCCTCAGCACCCTCTATCTCCAGAACGCTTCTCTGTGGCATTCATCACACTAGCCTAGTTTCTCCATTCTGCAAATATAATCAGCCTGTGGGGAGAAGCGGAGACAGTTAACTGCTCTCTGCCTCACCATTTACTCTAAATGCCAGCTGCTGTTTCGTGGATGATTATTTCTGACCTTGGCCCCAGCTTCGAACAGTGTGAGAAGGAAAGCCGCTACCACGGATCCGTGCAGGAACATCCATGCATAGCAATCGTATTTGCTGAACTTGGGATCCTAAGACACTACAGGCAATCCTTTGTCCCACCTTATGGGTGACTTCTGTGAATAGCCATTTGATACAAACACAACTACCCATTCAGCCAGCCGTGACTTTGGATTTGCAAACATATTTTGCATATCTGTCATGATACCTTCAACATATCTTCAACAAAAGAAATGTTGTTTGTATGTTATCTAAGCCAACAAAAAATCATATAAAGCAAAAACTGTCCATCTGTTTATATAGTATATGAAATGCAGTAATTTATAGGAGAGAAATTTTCAAAAATATAGAAATGGAATTAGTTGCAAAATCTTTCTAAAAAACCAGCAGGAGCCTGCCTCCTAACCCCTCTTCATATTTTTAAAAAACTCCCTCTACAGTAGTCATCATTCCAGATGAAAGACAGCAGGGGAGATCCTGCCATGGCAAACCCTGCACTACATTTCACCGAATTCTCTGCATTTCTTGGGTTTTACTGCCCAGATGAGTCGATTTATTTTTGTCCCAGTTTCAGCTGGGGGGATAGAGTTATTTTTCTTCTTAGCAGCTGGTGCAGTGCCATGTTCTGGATTGGGTGTGAGAACAATGTTGATAACGCACTGATGGGTTTGGCTTTTGCTAAGTCATGTTTGTACCAAGTCAGGGACTTTTTGGTTTCTCAGGCCCCGCCAGCAAGAGGGCTGGAGGGACATGGGCAACTGGGAGGGGGCACAGCCAGGACGGCTGACCCCAACTAGCCAAAGGGATATTCCATACCATGGGATGTCATGCTCAGTATATAAATGGGGGAAGAAGAAGGAAGGGGGGGGACATCTGGCATTATGGCCTTTGTCCTCCCAGTAACCATTAGGCGTGATGGAGCCCGGCTTCCCTGGGGAAGGCTGAACACCTGCCTGCCCATGGGAAGCAGTGAATTTATTCCTTGGTTTGCTTTGCTTATGTGTGTGGCTTTTGCTTTACCTATTAAAGTGTCTTTATCTCAACGCACAAGTTTTCTCAGTTTTACTCTTCTGATCCTCTCTCCATCCCACTGTGAGGGGAGTGAGTGAGCAGCTGCGGGGTGCTTAGTCACCAGGTGGGGTTAAAACACAACGATTTTAAAATCAAAACCAAGACTCTCTCAACCTGTTTGCATTTCATAATGTGAATCAACAAAAAAACAATAAGAATGTATTCATCATTAAAAAGGAAACCCCAAGCCTGGTTGCAGGCAATATAAATAATTGCAAGACTCCATGAAAAGAGAATGCCTGCATTTAGCTACAACTTCTAAGTGTTTTCCCATAACAAGACAGCATCACTACATCTAACTAATTTAGATTTCTACCATTAACTAGAAATTAAACACACAGCTCAAGTTCAAAGCTCAGGTAATGCCTTGTGGTACTGACCTTCAGGTAAAGATAATTTAAGAGAAGCTAGACCTTCCTAAGGATTCCAAAGGATTTGGTAACGTCTCACAAGTTCTGCATGGCCACATAGCTGAGGCAATCTCAGTATTTTGCAACTCTTAGAATAGTCAAACAGTACTTCTAAGGGTTTATTGAAAGTGCAACAGGCATGTATCTGTGTTATCAAACTCCTTGTTATTTTTAACAGTAGAATCAAAAGATGGCAAGAGCATTTAGACATCAAAGGCTTTTCTCAGAACCCTTACTGACCAGCCACGTTCATAATGAACTTAGGGCATCCAATACTCTTAAAAGATGGTAGCATTATTAGCAGAATGACAAGACCTATGGTTAGAGCTTGCTGCAGGATAACCTTGCCAATGACAACGATAATGTTAATAGCAAGATACAGATAATTGATGATGGCTATCAGCTAGTCTGTGCAATGGTTCCACCTCCTGTTGGTGAAGATCATCTTATCAGACAAGCTGGTGCTGGAGATTTCATCTGCCTCTGCAGGTGCAGAAGAGAAACCTCTGCAATAAAGGCATTACTCTGGAAGTTTCAGCTCCATTACACTGAAGCTGAAATGGCAGAGGAAAGCAGCAGCTCCTAAAAGCACGTTTCTTAAGAGATGCACTTGCGATTAACGTGGTATGGGGAGTTTTTACCAGCACCAAAAGTGCAAAAAACAGGACTTGATGAGGTCTTCCCAGGTCTTTCAATTGCACACCATTCTGCGACTTACATTTGGGTATTTTTCTTTGTCAGCAAAATAGATCAAGCATTCAGGGGCAGGCACCTCCCCAATGCAGGAAGAGTCCGCCACACCTGAGCTGGAGCATGGAAGCCAGCATCCCTCAGCACACACAACTGCAGGAACTGTCAGGGCATGGTACTGACATCCTGAATGGCAATTCCAAAGACAACTTGCTGTGAAGCTGATGAAACACAGCAGTGGGGTGCCCTAGCTCAACAGGGCAATTTAAAGGAGCTAAAATGGCATTGGGCACGCTCCCGCCCTGTATTCCGTGTACCCCTAAGGAAAAAGAAAGCAAATACTCTTAGTCCTAACTAATACTGTATATGCACACTTGGACTGCTACTTGAAGATGAACATCCCTCTTTCTGGTATGGAAAAGGAGCTGTGAAATGGGACAGGTACATGGACTGGTTAGTACCATGCTTTGGCGTCCACAAAGGTAAATCTGTGTTATGACTAATGAACGACCCGCTGAATCAACTGAAATGGCCTCAACAAACTGAGAAAAGTACATAAAAAGACAGTAGGGATTACACCTGCCAGTGGTAATGAAGGCACTCCATCACTATTTGATAATTAAAAATGTGCAGATGTATATACATACATACCTGACCAAGAAAATACTGCGTTTATTTATTTTTTGGTTACGAACCTGGTAAAAGTTACCTGTGCTTTATGGACTGTGATTTCATTTCCTGACTCAGAAAAAGACGCTTACATGGATGCATTGTTAAAGAAACTGCACTCACCCCCGTGTGGTAGTCACAATGGACAGCACTTAGGGATGTCTCAGTCATGTATTTTCTGCCATCACACAACAGGGTTTATTGTTGGGATCAAAGCTATCTTCTGGTAGTTCTGCCTCACCCAAATGATCCACAGCAGCTGTGTGCCTCATTTAGCTGGCAGGTTACACTGACCTTAAGGCTAATGGAGCAGGATAGCTGAAAGGTTCTTGTTTATCTCACCCAGTACACGTTGTTTCAAGGGTTGTGTAAATACTGAGATGCATCAGCTATTCTAGATAGATTTATACACAAACTGCCTGCTTGCTGAAGCGCTGAAAGTTGTAGCTACAAGTGATTGAAAACTTATCTCTTTGTCAGATCAATTAGAAAGGAAAATAAGACTTTAGAGGGCCACGTTAGGTTTTTTTAAAAAGCTCAGTTAAAGAATTAACATCCAGATCTTGGTGTTGACTTCAGGTCACCCACAACTCCTACATTTCCAGTCACTAAAATGACAGTTAATGCTCAACTTCAGGTTTACTTATATGAAAACAGGCTGGAAGCAAGACAGTATGCAGGATGTGACAGCATCTCACAAAGGAGAAAAGAAAATGGTAAAAAGTGTCAGGAAATGGCTTAGGAAGATAACTTCCATCAAGGAGGTATTCAAGCATGTAACGGAGGCAAGGAATCTAGCTAGCCTTTCTTCTGCACTGGCTCTTTTCAGTGTGTTTACTGAAAAAGTCTCATAGGACTCTTCCTTCCCATATGCCCTTAAAAGTACAGATTCAAATATTCAATGTAGGAAAGCTCTTTTATGATGGGAGATGAATGTGCTTAAAGAATGAACAAAACACCTTTCAGTGTACACTGTTAACAGTTTTGTTACTGTACAACACATCTGCAGGTAGTTTTCAAGCAAGCATCACTCAGTAGCTCTGTTAAGACACCTGTATTCATGGAATATGAGCACTGACAATTTCCACATATTCTGCTTTGACAAGACAGGGCTAAGTACTTCACCAGGATCAGTTCATATTTTATCACCTCCTAGAACTCAAAATATGCTTTTCCAAATAATACTGTTTTAAAAGATCTGCAAGTAAAAAAAATAGAGTATCTAAGTATGTGCAAAGAAAAGTGCTCCTGCCTTGAAAAGCATCCATCATACACAACTGATGTCAACCGATACCAAAATGAAAACAAATCCTGCGTGTATAAAAAATTTACTAGTTGTCCAATTAAAACATTCTTTCCAGAATCAAAGCACATGAAAACTTAGTAAAATCTACGAAGAAATATAAATCAAACCTCAACAAAAAAAAACCCTGCTTTTTTGCTGAGGTAGTCAGTTATCAAGCTAAAAACATCTTTCAGCGTTTGTCAAGTATCTTTACTCCTTTTATATTAAATATAAGCATGATTAATTTTTATTGCAAACACGTATTAACTTTTACTATCACACATCATCACCTTTTCAGGGAGAGTTGCTCTTAGATACAGCAGGTGTGCCTGAGGCTAGCTAAGTGATTTTCTAACACTGCTCAATTGGTGCATTTGATCATGTAAACATGTAAGTAACTGATGTGCTTCAACACTAAGAAAGAAAAAGGCGGCACAAAATCTCACTTGCAGCATTTTAACAATAAATTAACAAAATCTGACTTCCCCACCAGGTGCAACATGGAGTGTCCTTGGTATAGTTACAAAATAATGATGCATACTGGAAGAGAGTCTGGATGCAAGATGCAAATCATTAGGTAGGGATAAAACCACCTTTCCATTCTATACTTCATCTGAGCATCAGGATCCTCTATTTTCTTACCAACAAAAAATTATCACGTTTATCAAGCAAGTATGCTGAACTACAATGACACTGAAAGATGCCATGTTCCAGTGGTACAGAAACTAGTCTCCAGAAGTCTATTCCTTGAGATTTGCCTATTCAAATGTAACACCAAGCAACTGTTCAATTCTTGCCTTCCCAAACCAGCCTTATATAACACTGGGATTATTCTGTGTTGATTACATGGAATTTAGGCTGCTGCTTCTATATTAAAGACAATACTTTTAAAAAAGTATTATCAATGCACATGCAATAATTTATTTCTGTATTGCCAATTGACACATGTATGTATTTTTTAAAAATGTAAAATATATGCGCGTGAGCATGTGCACAGATAAATGTTTATTGCTCTGGCCACAAGTATCCATAATACGTTGATGATAACACTGAAATGTATGTTTCCCTTACAGATCTAAGTTACTTATTGTGTCAACTACAATCAAAGCTTACTGTTACATGCATGCATTACAGCTTCCACGTTTCTCCCCTGAATTATGAGCTGCCTTTGTATTCACAGAACCATGAAATCACAGAATCATTTAGGTTGGAAAAGACCTTTAAGATCATCAAATCCAACTGTTAACCCAGTTGGATCCAAATCCACCACTAAACCATGTCCCTAAGCACCCCATCTTTACATTTCTTTAACACTTCCAGGAACGGTGATTCCACCACCTCCCCGGGCAGCCTGTTCCAATGCTCAAACATTCTATCCGTACATGCACAATAAAACTGCTGTCTTGATGTGGGTGGCAATGACTGATTCATGTGAAAGGACTGCTTTCAGTCTAGGCTGAATAATCATCTAAGTCGTTAAACAGATGCAAAGTTAGAAGATCAGCATGCAGATAATATTGTCATCAAGCTATTTCTTAATACTACCAAAGAGATTCCCTGGGTCACTTACCCCTTTGTGACATTTCAATAAAACTGGTTCCCTTACTACTACTACATCTTAAATATAATATACCACATCAAGATTGTTAGATGTAAACACATTTGAAAAATTAATGCCTGTGTAACCCTTTGCATAGGAATGTTTCATACTAAAGCAAAGAGGATTCAGATCCGCACATCCAAACCCTAGCTCAAACTGCACAGCAGCGTTAGGTAGATGAATCAGTTACAAGAACATTCATATCACATGCTACAAACATGATTTCTAGTCACAATCTGAACCACATAGTTATAAAGATCACATTGTGTACGGGCAGTGACGAGGAGCCTCACCCACAGTCTTAAGAGAACAGCCTTACAGCCACTAACTCCAGTGGCGAGGGCTATACTCAAGAGCCGAGGGAGGCAAACCCCTGCTTCTTAAAACATGCTGTTCACTCTTAACAGTATAACCACATAAAACAAATACCGTAAACTACAAATGGTAAATGCATTCTTCCCAGATATATACATTTCACGCAGAGCTCTGCTTACTTAAAACCAAATTCTTATTTGTACACCAAACCATTGCCCGGTATTAGAGACACCCTCCCCTACATGAAGAATAGAAACTATTGCAATAATGTGTCCCACGCACATTATTGCACAATTCCAAATAAAAGAAAGCTTATTTTCATTGGAGAAGAACTCTCACCAACTCAATACTGCAGATAGATGACAGTTGCACTACACTTACCTAAGGAAATTAAACACACTCAACTAAAGCATCTTCCCTGCAGCACCTGTTTGAAATACCCTAAGCACAACTCCCAGAGTTAACTACAAACAGCTACATAATTCACACAGCAGGATAGGTAGGGTCTTCCAAGTGAAATCAAATTTTTAAAATGACAAATAGTCTTATATAGTTCACAAGAAGGCAAAAGAGTGCAAGTTTGCTAAGTCATTTTCAGCAAGTCCCAAACTGAACACCACAGAGAGTCCATTTTATCATCTGTTCAATTTAAAATCATCATGTTTATCTAACCATAAATTTTATTTTATTTTATTTTGAGGAACGGAAAGAATTCTCCAGATACACAACTTTAGTACTTACGGGTAAAATGATTAGAAGTGGATGGATTGACACTATCACCACTGTCAGCACTTTCACTGCTAGAAATGTCATCATCCGATTCCCGCACGGAGGAGCAAGGTGAGGAGCCATCAACTTCTTCAAACTTCCTCTTTAAAATTCCACTCATCGCTGCAATGCTGTCACATGCACCTGCAACAGGAACAGAGGCAATGAGGCACTGAAACATCCAACTGTAGAATATGCAGTCATAACCTCCAAAGGCGTTTTTACTTAGAAGTACCATTAAGTTGCCACTTCCAGTCTTCACTAAACATTTAGTATGAAATGAGATATAATTAATTAGGAGACAGTGAAGCCACAGGAAAGGAAAAACCCGTGGCAAGTCTAACTTGACATGTATGGAGATGGCTATTTCACTAAAACAATGTGTAACAGATTGCTTTCAGGGAGTATTTTTCCCATTTTGATGTCAAAGGCATCCCTGATTGCTAGGTTATGTTGTGAAACTTCAAACAAGGAAAAAAAGGGACTTTTGAAACGCCCGTATTTGGTTCCTTCCTTGGCTGCCACAGCAAGAAGGAATGCTCACAATCAGGGATGAAATTAAGTAAGAAGAAATCAAGAACACTACAGTTCCCATTGCCAAATACATGACATCTATTCAGTGTTCACATCACCCCTGTAAGACATCCATCTGACAATTCCAGTACTACACACAGATAAAGAGACAATGAAGCCACAAAGACCATATATGTTTTAGTGCTCAATAAATGCCTGGAATTCAGAAATTCCCCACCCCGTTCAGAGACCCAGTTGGCTCTCAAACTCCCTCCTTCCCATGTTAAGAAACAGGATGCCTAATATATTCCTGAAGTTGAGCAGAAGATTATAAAGCAAAGTATTCAAGCAGAAATTTAGCAGCAGAGGTAGAAATGTAACATGAACCGCACATAATCAAAGAAAAATCCCCTTAAATAACTGGGGAGAGTTCAAGAACAACTGGATCTTGCTCAGAGGACACGCAGCTACCACCATGCCACCCGCAGCACTTCACAGGCCAGCAGCACTGATACCTACCCAGGCAAAAAGTCTGTCCAGTATTGATGACGTGCTGGACTTGCCC
Organism: Falco peregrinus; assembly: GCF_023634155.1. NCBI lineage: Eukaryota > Metazoa > Chordata > Aves > Falconiformes > Falconidae > Falco > Falco peregrinus. The sequence continues at coordinate 23,271,774 of NC_073728.1, forward strand.
AGGAGGACACACAGCCTAGCACTACAGACTTACCACAGGCTTCTGCCAAATCCCACTGAACTCCAGAAAAAAAGAAAGGAAAAGAAATGTACATTCCTCACTGAAACAGAACTTCTTAAATCCCTGCAGCTACCTTTAGGACTCATTAATTCTGAGCCTGCTGCATTCTGCTCCATCTAGGAAGCTGCACTAGATAACCTCCAGAGACTCCTTCCAACCAACATTTCTATGGTTATATGTTTTAAAAAACCATAAATCTGTCAGGAAGCTAACATATGCTAGGCTAAATGGCTACTAGTAAGGATGACAAGGTTAAGGCAGAGACTCCAGCACTGGCCATACTGTTTAACAATTAGCACATTTCAGAGTTTTGGCCCAGGCCACCTGGCACTCTCCTTGATAACACAAGATGAAGCAGGTGCCAGAACCATTCCTAGCAGGCAGCCAGGATGACGGCACTGGGGTTCTGCAGAGGGCTGACAGCTTAGCCACTGTGGACAAGAACCATACCCTGCCACCTGGCAGCACAAGCCAGAGAACACTGTCCTTAGCCTGCATCTTTTTTTATCTCTTGAATTAATACAGAGGTAGTCTCAGTGATGTAGCTGCTATGTTCTGACCCTGTAAGCACAGCACTTCAGCAGATCCTCTGGTATCTTTGCTCACACCTGGTCTAGTACCAAGTCGTTTCAATGTCTCCCATGCATCCTACAGTTCCCTTCAAGCTCCAACACCAGTTTCCCTCCTGGAAAAAAACAAAACAACAGTGTGAAGAGGTTTGCAACCAACTTTGGCTTGATATGAAGCTTGAACAGTATAAGGGTAGGTATATGAAGCTGAGAGAAAAAAACGCAGCAATTAAAAACCTGATAGGCTCACCAGGTTACAGAGTCCATAGGACTAATTTAGAATTATAATTCAGAAAACACTGAAGTCTCTCTATAGGAAATCCCAGGACTGAGGTGGCAAAGAATTCATGGTTTCATCCCAGCACAACAGAAATTTAGTTCTAATTACTTCGTTTGCTTTGCTGACAAAGCATCTTACATTGTCTGCCAGCTCCTAAGCACAGCAGGAGGGAGTCATGGCCAAGTTTAAACTTGCCTTTGGAAGTCAAAACTAGAAATTATGGATACATTATACAACATTTTTATGGTATTATTTAATTACAAGGACTAGAACAGAAGTTTTACAATAAGGGAATTCATTCACCTCTTAGAAAGCAAAAGCTCTGAGAAGCACATACATGATTGCACCAAGTTTAATATCCTGTTTCCAGCAGTAGTCACGATTTAACGCCTCAGTGGAAGGCAATGGGATGAGAAATCCAGCCACAACTACTGCAGATACATGGCTATGCTTCCTCATCCTTGCAGTCAATTTCCCCTAAGCACAAGGCTGAAATGTTGCTATATGACAGTGCACAGTCTCTTCTAAATTCATCTGACTTGCTCTCCTGAGGCAACAAGTTTCATTATTAGTTTGCTGGGGGGCAAACCCACAACAAAACACATCTCCCAAAACTACAGCCACAGACACTTCAAAATCACAGCCGTTTGTCTTTACGGTATTTTGGACAGCGAACAGCAGCAGAAATGCTCCGGTGTCTAGCAGCCTGGTGAACGGGATAGAACTCCACACATAAAACTACTCCCCACAAAGTGAAATAGCTGAAGAGAAGTCACTGAGGTCTTGCTGTTTTACAGTGATGTTCCCATTTCAGTTGCCAACAGCGATTATATTCCAAGGGAGGTGCAGGGCATCTGCTGATCCTGTATGGAATTAGGAAATGCCTTTATACTTGTGGAGGTGTGCAGGGGGAGAATGGTGACAGAGATGCAAATGGAACTGCGGCACCAAGCTACTCATCCCAGAACTGAGGAGTCTGCTTAACTGCTGCAGCTTCCGAAAGCACCCGCCATGTTACTGCCGACGCTCTGCTCACCGCTGTGCAACCCCTACGAGCCACCTCTGGGGAACTCCTCAGAGCAGCAGAGCCTCTTGCTGACGCTATTCCACTTTTAATGTGGTAACTGAAGTGTTGATCAGCGAGAACAAGGACGAGAAAGCGAGCAAAAAACTGTGCAGGTCTCAACACACTTGTGCACTCGGTTACTATTCAAACAGATTCTTCCCAATTCTGAGTTAACGATTCCCAGAACAAGACATGGATTCCCGTCAGAAGGTATCCAGCTCTCGAGAGTAACATACAGGGAGCACTGGTCCCCAATACAGCTGCCCTGAGACTGCTCTGGGAACCGCTGCCGGATCGCCTAGGGCCAGAAGCAAAAGCAGGAGGAGTGATGTGCAGTCTCGGCAGGTGCACATCACCACGTCGCAGTGACACCTGCTCAGCCCAGCCCCTGCAAGGGGACATGGCTGATTACTGCTTGTTGAATGAGAAACAGCTGCTTTCAACCAAGAAACCAGTATCTTACTAAATGCCTCCAATGCCTTTGACTGGTCCTCAGATCAAAACCCCTTTCCTTGAAGGCTCTCCCCATCTGTCACCGAACTGTCTTCTTCAAAGGCACGTGAGCTTTTTCAGGGTCTCGCTTTCTCACTTTGAAGTTCCCCTAGTACAAAGGCCACTTCTGCATACACCCAGAAGTTAGAGGTATGAGATGCCTGAATAACTTCAAGTCCAGGTCTCCCTGGGTGCCTGCAACTTGGTGTCCTTCCAAGCAAGGTGCCCAAGAACAAAGGGGAAGGGAGTATGAGTGCAGAGCATGTTGAGAAGGAACAGGGGCAGAAAGGCTGGGCCAGGCCCAAACCCACGAGGGACTGTTTATGTACCTGAAGGCTGATAAATACAGCACAGCACCTGGCACGCTACCTGCGCACACCCGCTCCGGGTTGTGAATCTTGGCATTATTCTCTATGCAGTGGGATGGTCCCCACCTAAGCAAATGACTCGGGTGCTCGCACTAAGCTATAGCTTGGCAGCAGCAATTACCTACCGAACAACAGCTTCAGCTCCCCAGAATCGTGGTGGGTTCCTTAGCTGTTAAACTACTGCGTCCGTTAACAGGAAACCCATTCAGCAGCAGACCTTTACAAGACAGATGTTTTAAGAGTGACCTATGCTCTGTTCTTGAAAGGGAAGGTTTACGTGCCTGCCTTCAGGGATGGGCACTGGACCGTGGCTGTGGAGCACCGGGAGCTCCTGCAGCAAAGAGCCGAGCGGTGGTTCTATGCTGAAGGGTAACCACGCGGACGCTGGGGATTAAAACATCTAACCTCTAATTCCCTTGCTTCTTATTTCATTAAGGAGACGTGACTTGGGGACTACTCCCGAAACGAGCACAGCCCACCCTCACTACAAGAAGTGTTTCTGTTCAGAGTCACTGCAAGGACAGGGTATTGTACAGCCGTGCCGACACTGCTAGGAAACACGCTCCTCCCTGCAGTATGTCACTGGGCCTCAGCATCAGTAAATGAGCTCTGCTGGCACTGTAATTTTGCCTTGCCTTCAAACACAATGGGATTCCGATCAATTCTAAAGCACTTTAAAAGGAAATGTTTGAAAAACAAAGCAGATGTATTAAATAATAGGATCTCCAGGGGAATCACAGCTTGGCCTGTTCACTTTCAAAATTCTTTTTCTGAACATTAATCCCTCTCCCCTTCAATAAAAGGCAATCGGATTCCTTTAGTTTATGTTCTGGCCACCTTAAAATCAACTCAGCTCCCTTAACACCCTTAATTACATCTTTAAAACATTGAGTTTGCATATCATAGCTAACGTAATGTCAAAATTACAATTTAAATATTTAGTCAGAACTTCCCTATGAGGAAATAAACCTCGTACTACACAATGCTTGCTTCAACTGAGAAAGCATTAACACTTGGAATTACAGGGACACGGTATTCGGTTGTAAGACCACACACTTTCTTTCAAAAATATTTCCGGCCATTATGACTTCAAATGCAGAGAAAGCGAAGTGAAAGTGTCAACAACGAGATTGCCAAAGGGATGGACAAAAGAAACGGCTACACCAATTTAAATGGCTAAATAAATAGAGGCTAAAAGTCAAGTCAAGGGTAAATATATAAATTTATACTGCCTCTGGCAGGAATCAATTATGCTGGCTATACTGACCTCTAAATACATTCTTCTGGAAAGGGGAACACTCTTATTCTCTTCACTTTTTGCTCATTTTCTCTCATCTCCTTTGAAAATTTCATAGATACCTTCATTTATGTTTAAACTTGGCAAAAATATTTTCAAAGTGGAAAGAGATAAACTGTTTTATCTGTGTTAAAAAATAATGATGATTAAAAAAAATCTTGCAATTACAGTGGTTGAAAATCAGTCTCACTCCCACGAACTTTAAGGAAAACACTTGACATTTTTAGGGGAGACGTCTCTCAAATGTCAAAGTTGTGCCTAAACACATGAAATTTTACCTAAATTACTCAGTTTGAGAATGACAATACTGACTGAACAACAGCACAGTGGAAGAGGTATAACTGGAGAGAGGAAAAAAGATCAGAGGGGATCAAAGCAAAAGGTTATAAAAAAAGTCCTTTCCTACAGAAGTTGGACTGAGCTGAAAATGCTGAGTTTCAAATTTCCTTCACTGTTTAAGAGAAATATAAATGAAGCAGCAAAGCCATGCACTGTCATGATCACTGGAGGCCAGATACAAAGAAGGTAAACAAAGCAGACATAAAAAAATACAGGAGTCCTCAAAGCTGAACATTACCATGCAGCAGGTATTCATCTATGTTACATACCTGAACATACCGCTGAGGATTTGCATTAGCTCTGCTCACTTTGAACAAGCCAGCACAATCAGCAGAACCAGATCAGTTGTACTAATATACCCAGCTTCCCAGTAGATCTAATTTGTGAAGCAGAATGCTGCCCTAATACAGTTAAGACCATTTGCAGTACACTTGTGAAATACATTCCTAGCTTCAACAGGCGTTTCTGAAGTATGAATATACATTGCTTTGGATAGCAAAATAAATACACAGTAAAGGGTCACATGATGGCAAAATTTATGGTGTTTGCCAATTACTCATTGCTTAGCTCTGCAAATGTTGCTCTTCTGACATAGGTTTTCTTTTGTCATACACTGATAAAATTTAATTATGTACACACATTTAATGTAGATGTTTAATATGCCTTAACAAATATTATTATTAAGAATTCATCACATTGGTAGCATGAAAAATTGTCTTAGCTTATTATGCACTAAACCCTGAGATATTCAAGAACTGCCTGTGTGCAGCCAGCAGCCATTTGTGTTTTAGTATCGCTGCAGCGTTATACAATAGGCATGCTCAGCACGTTCCCTAATGGAGACTGTTTCAACTTTCCTTAATTCAGTGTTCAAATTCCAGCTTGGCAGATGATTTTGTCCAACCCGATGCCTTTGTCTTGTCACATCCATCCAAGAAAAGGCACAGCTGCAGGAATACCTTCTCCTGTGCAAGCACTGACACAGATCTGGGATCTCCAGGAGCCTCCAGGTTTGCAGTGAGGGAGAACACAGAAACTGGTGTGGAGCCCCTGATACCACAATAGTCATCCAACTTCAATAACAAGTCATTTAAAACTTAGGCTATGAGCTTGGTTCTTTGCAGCTTGTTTTTTGGTTGCAGCTGACAAGCAACCAATCAAAAGATTTTGGGTTGATGAGCTTTTTATTTTTTCCTTTTTCTTTTTTTAAACATCAAAAGCACAAAAAACTTGGTTTCATCTTTCTAATAAATAGTAAAATTAGAAAGAACATCATTAAGCCAGTTCTCTAATAACTTCACAGGGCTGTGAGCATTTTTAAGGCACCAGATAAATATCTGGCACGGCTATTAGCAGCAACTTAGTGATAGACTGGCATCTCTAGTAGCCCAAAACACAACTTGAAGAGGTTGCTCTGTGGCCTTTTCTGCTGGGAAGCGGAAAGAAAATGGTAGAAACTAAACAGCAGCTCAAAAATACCAAAACCGCTACTATTTTCTTCAGCAGAAATATTTGAGGAAGAGTATATGAAACAAGCCCATATTAACAAAAAGAATTCTGGTCAGCAGGAGCCAACATTCCATTGCCACCAATGAAATAAATCCAGCTCCATGCCATGAGCATAGAATCATGACTTCATTCAAGGCTTGGCCTCAAGTGAAGCCAAAGTTAGTAAAAAGATGTTTAAGTGCATCTTTCTCCCTGGAGAACAGAGTCAATAAAACTATTCGTACTGGAAAATATAAATTATTAATATCTACTGGAAGGCTGTGATGTTTTGAAACTACTATCTTCAAAAATAGCTTTATGGCTGTAATAATTCAAGCTTTCTATCTAAATCAAGCACAACGTACAACCAACCTGTAATGTTACAACCTGCAGGTTTAATGCACACCCAAGACAGTCCTAAGTAGGCATTCAGGCCAACAAAAAACGGCACTTAAACCTTAAAGATGACAAATTAGTATTTGTTTCTATTTGCTTTTTGAGTTTTCACCATAGATGGTATAACTATTCAACCAAGAAAACCAGTATGTTTGTTTAAAAAACCCTGGAGATTTTTAGCAATATCATTATTTCAACAATAAACACTGATGTGGGAAATTCACAAAAAAAAACCAAAAACCCATAACACGCACAACAAATTACTACATGCAGAAAATAGTGAATTTATACAATACCACAACTGATAAGATTCCTCCTGCCACTGACACATATGAGCAGTGTTGACAATTCACCTTCTCTTTTAATAACAGCACAAGGTAAAAATAAGTTACTCAGTTATCACCTAGAAAATACAGGTAGAATTTAATTTGAAGTTTACCAAAAAAAAAAATTCTGAGAAACCAACAGAACTTGATTCTTTATGGATTTGCTTCTTCTGGATGGACTACCTGAGGCACAGTAGGGGGTCTGGTTCACTGATGCTCCATCCCTGGGTCACAGTGTTTAAGCATTTCTCTGTGTGGTTACTCTGATAACTGGGGATTTAGTCACAATATTTTTTTTTGTTTTTTTACTGGTGTGAACTAACAGTCTTTCTTTTCTACCTTACCACCCATTTGCACAATACTTGAAGAAGATCTACTATTTTTCTTTCAAGCTCAGCTGAAACGGGCTAAAAAAAACAAGGAAGAGATGATAGATGTATCAAACCACATAATAGGCACAGAGAAGTCATAAGTGCCTCGGCCTAATTTCCTTAAGAAATCAGTCAAAAAGATCAGCTACACTAAGATTTCAAATTCCCAAAGTTAGTTACCACAGCATCACAGAATGAGATGGTTTTTGTGAAGACAAAACATGCATAACCAATAAACTAAAATGCTCCTCTGCAAGCCAGCATCCTCCTCACTAATTTCAATAACTGACAACCTCAAAAGGTAGGATTTTTAAAGCGCGTATTCACAGCCAATCTTTGCAACAGTCACGTCACACTTTTGGCCAGCAAAAATTACACGTAGGTCCTTACTCACCTGTGCACATGCACCTTCATAAACCCGACACAAAGGCACACATAGGAAGGGTATATGGTGTTACCACAACATGAATATGTAAAGCTACAGACCACAGTAATACTGGCCTAAAATTAGATCCCAACTGCACTGGAATTGTACGTTGACTCTCTTAATTTTTTTGTAAGACTGAAGAAAATCTGGAGTTTATGGCTGCAGTGACTTGGCATCATAATAAACATGCCTAAAAATCCCTTTCCATTCACTTTGTAATTCAAAGCTGAAAACTCTTCCAGAACGCTGACAGAAGAGCTGCAGGTCTAATAATAAGTATGTACCCATTCAATTCCCAAGGCACTCCTGTCACCAGGACAGTGATGAATAGAAACCAAGCCGCTAGCCCATTCCCACAGCACGGCCTGACTTGGAAGCACCTTATGACCGTTCAACGACACCTCAGCCGGAGGACTCTGCTGGGACAAAATTAATTATCTGCCCTACGCTCTCCTGAAAAGCACTGCTGTGAAGGTATGTGGCTTACACTTCTAATCTGAGATATTCTATTTTATTCAATATATTTTATGATATTCTGCTTTATGAAATCTCTGGTGATTCTGTGATTTCCGGGGGAGCCAAAATGAGAGGGTTAAGACTCTGCAATTTTCACTTTTCCATTTTATTGTTAAAAGATGTTTGTTTAGAAATAAGAGCCTGTGAGAAGGGCATAAGGGTAAACAACTGAGTGACTTAATTGAAAGCTACAAAGTTGAACCTTGAGCGACTCTGAAAGTGAATGGTTCAATAAAGACTCTGGTGCTACAAGAAAGCAGAGCCACGGTGGCTCTGCAAGCACTCCAAGCCCCCCCAGAGCCGTGGGGTTACCCTCCGCCCCCCATAATAGAACGCTTGAAGACAAAAATATTTGCTGGAGAATAGCCTGCTCAGCTGTCACAGTTCATGCTGGAAGTAAAGAGCACTATCATTTGCTGTCCAGACTGAAAACAATGAATAAATTACATTTTGTGGCTTTCAACATTTTTTTGTTTACCCTTTCACCCCCACACAAGTGGTATTTACTGGAGATTGCCATCACTTAGGCAGTACAACTGAAAACATCTGCAAACCAGCTTAGCTTTTTAACATACTACATTAAAAGGAGACTTTGTTCAATTATAATAAAGAACAGATTTTCAATCACTGAGAAGTTCATTACAAAATTCAGATCCCTAGTCAAAAAAAACCCAACCTCCTCCTGAAGCCACCACCACGTCAGCCTATTTCACCCTCCCCAGGAGCACCACTAGCCAGCCGCTCGCCAGGTGGGAGATGCCCAGGGGCAGGGCGGAGCCCTGTGCCCCCCCCCAGGGGCAGCCCTCCTCCCCGTGCTGCGACCCCCAGCTGGGAGAAGGGCCCCCCTGTCCCCCCACAGCCCGGTGGTCTGTGCCAGCAGCTGCAGAGGCACCACAGCAGCCCCCGCTGCTTTACACAGACAGCACTTTTATCGGAGGGGCTGCGGCCCCCAGGACCAGCTTTAGACCAGCCAGCGCAGGCACGGACACCAGAATAGCCACAGCAGCACAGTGCTCAACACAGACCGATTTATCCTGATTCACAGCACAGATGAAAAACACCACTTATTTACAGGCAAGCACAGAAATGATTTACCAGTATGAGATAAATAAATGTAACGTGACCCCAAATTCCCCTCACTACCCTCGAAGGGGCAGCACGCTAATGAAAGGTACAACTACCACGGAGGTTTATTTACTCTGCAGCCTTACCCTACATAACAGTATCACTTGATTGCATTTCCTCATCAAAATCCAAGGACTACACGGATGGCGATGCTACAATCAGTAAATGATGTTCTAGTTCCTGCCCACATCCCTCAGAAAGACTGATGAGGGTCAGGCTCCGTACCATGCACCCTGTATTTCCTACTTCACATTAAACAATAAAATAAATATGCAAATCCCTATTGCTTATGAAAGAGAAGGATACCAACCAGCCCCAAACTGAACCAGGACATCAAGTTAAGCATTTCATGAAATGATTTATGAAGTAGTAACCAAAAGCCATCTATCAGAAAACCTAAATACAAGTGCTCCAATACATTTTCATGTTAAGTTTTAAGAAGTATCCTTGCTTGTATTTTTGCATTAAACATACAAACCCCTGAAAAACTCAAGGAGATCCTCTTCCTTTTATCCCTGATTCCACTTTTAGACAATTTATATATTAAGCGGATTCTCTAGCAAATTTTTATGGTGACACACATTTATATTC